>NC_058094.1:197375000-197422500 GCF_020171115.1 Neogale vison | reverse complement strand
AGTTCTATAACAAGCAAATTTAATTCAGTTGTTCTGCAAATTACTGTTTGTTGACATTGTGCCTTTGTAGAAAAACATGTAGTTTCGGATTAGTATCATGCAGAGCAAAATTGTAGATTTTAATAGAGGACAGTGGTGAATAGAGAAATTACCTGAAGAAATCTTTCTTTATGAAGTGGCTAGAGTGAAAATCCTATGTGGTTTCATATTCATGGGACTAGTATGGAATTGGAACACTTTCCCTGTAGCAAAATGGGAGCAGAGAGAATGTATTCACCTTCTGCTTTCCTGATTCTGACACTAAAACTTTATTAAACCTCTTTCTTTTCCCAATTAATTTACAAAAATATTTATGTACAAATAATATACTTGCCAAATAGGAAACAAATCATGGGACCTTCACCAAAATGCTATGCACTTAGAAAAAGGCACAAGTTACTAGGCAACATTCTGTCATAGTTTAACATATTTTTCTTATTTTACCTAATTAGGCAGATTTTTTTAAAAAGAGTGTTTTTGGTAGTTCTCAGGTGGCACAGGTGACACTTGTTGCTGCAGTCACTATAGTAAGTGTTCACTTTTTCATTAGTATTGTAAATAGTCACATAGAATTCATATAAACAATCAGAAACCAAGTTAGAGTTTCCCCAGGAAGCATACTAGCATTTCAACTTCCTTTTTATATGATTTTTTTCATCAACAGTTTACTTCAGGTATCATAGATTCTGGTTTGCTCCTCTATGAATGGTTGAAGACAGCCCAAAGGTCTTCTGTTATCCAATCAATTTTGGATATTTTTTCCTCGCATTTATATCCTAGTTTTTTTTCTTCACAGTTATTACCGACAATACCCATGTCTATGTTTTAGAAATCAAGAGGCATTTCAGCCTTTACTAGCTTATTTTAACTCTTTGGTTTTTTTTTTTTAAACTATTTAATAGAGTTTAGAACCTGTGATATGCTTATACTATTTGGGAGAGAGTTTAACTGCTGAGGGTTGGCAAGATAAATTCATTAAACAACATCATATAGGATTTAGAAGCTAAAATATTTTTAAAAACTTGAGGGTCAGCAAGAGTTGCCTACTCTAAAGGGATAGGGATGTGAAAATAAGTTCCAAAAATCTTCCTTAATTTTCTCAAAGTTGATGTAACTACTTAAGCCTTATACGATTCCATTGTTGCATCCGAAGTGTGTTCTCTTATAAATATTTTGGCAGAAATATTATTTCCAGTTAAAAATATGAGAAGGGAGAGATATGGCATTTCAGTTCAGTCTTTTCAGTCTCATAACTGTGGTCAGGGTAAAAAGACATATATATTGTATCAGGAGCTATCAGAACATTGGCAAAGATGACTGTGCAGTTCATTGCTAAGGTGCAGTGGAGCTTGACTACGGTAGTAGTTCCCATCTGCGGGGATGTGTCCCAAGAACCCCAGTGGATGACAGAAACACAAATAGTACCGAATCCTCCGCTGACTGTTTTTTCCTTTGCATATACATCTGTGATAAAATTGAAATTGAATTTATAAATTAGGCACAGTAAGAGATTAACAACAATAATTAAAATAGCAACATACTATAATGAGTTAAATGAATGTGGTCTCTGTCTCTCAAAATATTGTACTGTACTCACCTTTCTTCTTGTGGTGATATGAGATGATAAAAGGCTTATGTGATGAGATAAAGTGGGGTGGATGATGTAGGCACTGTGCCGTAGTGTCAGGCTACTATTGGTTGGAGCGTAGGTCAGAAGGAGGACCATCTGCTTCCAGAGCACGGCTGACTGGGTATGACTGAAGCAACACAAGGCAAAACTGCACATAAGCGGTATTGTTTTTCTAAAGGAATCTATTTAGTGATAATAAGGAGAAGAAAGTACTTAGGGAGAAATACAGGCTATATGAGGATAAAACTTAAATCACTTTCCCAAATTTTATTTTATATACAGGAGGCAAAGAAGTGGCATATCTGCCCCACTGACCAGACAAACATGCTTGTCTGGTGACCCTCCACTGTGTATGGCAGAAATTCTTGTTTGACAACATTAATGGCATCTTCAGAAGTCTCCGCATAAAAAAATTGTCAACATAAATATTGATTTACTGACTTATAAATGGTCTTTAAGAGAAAATGGACAGAGGTAAATGACAAAAGTGACAACATGAGGAGAGTGAGGGATAAGTTGCTAAATATAAGCGCTGATAGTGTGACCGACCAGATGATGGTGAAATTTAGCCAGTGCTACCAGTGTGTTTCACTTGGCTTTGGGCCATGAACTATGATATACTACATAGCTGGGCTCCGGAATGAAGCTGCCAGCCACTGCTGCACTCTGTAACAAGTGAATGCCCTGGAGCTTGAACTGACAAGAGAAAGGAGAGAAGGAAGGAAGGAGGGGAGGGAGAAAGTGAAAAATAGTTGATAGAAATTTTCAGAAGGAGGTAAGAGAAGTGGGCAGCAGGAAGGGAAACTAGTGGAAGGTGGGTCCATAGCCCCTCTTCTGATCGCAGACCCCAACTTGATGTCTTTATGAGAGCAGACTAATGGCCACAGCGAAACATAGCCCAATTTTAATTTACCCAAAGTTCTAGAAATGGTTTTTCTCTTGCATTGAAGTTTCAGCTTTCTTTACCTGGGTAAGCTTATTTTCTGAGCATTTAAAACAAAACAAGGTTAAAACAAGCCCAAACTTCTCTTTGCCTTTCTCTTACCTTCCCCTTTCATCTGGCTACCCCTTCCCTCATTTTTTTTTTTTTTTCTCTCATGGAAAGATCCTGATGACTGACCTAATGAAGTTAGGTTTCTGTACCTAATTGGCCTTTTCGCAGAGAAAATAAATTATTAGGTCTCTATAACACAATACCATAATAATAATAAATACCATAATAAATACAGGCCTTGAAAATTATAAAGCCACAATTGTATATTGATCAATGACTAAGAAATGTCTAGTTGAAAAATATATGAAATAGGAAAATTTCCCAACCTCTTTCCAGAGCAAAGTCTGTTTTAAGAAATATTGTGCAAATTACAACTTCTGTCTTTGCCCTAAATTTAAATATCTTAAAAACACAGTCCTTGAAAAATTACCCTATGGTATTTTACGTCTCTAACTTAAGTAAAATAAATCCACTGTTAAACTTAACAGAAGTTTCAAAACCATACTCCATGATCCCTTTCTCCTTTCTTCCCTTTCTTTGTGCAACTATGGATTGATGAATCAATACATCCAGCCAGCCAGCCAGCCATTCATCGGTTTCTGTATCTATCTGTATATCTAAATGTCATCTAATATACAATTACTTGATCCAGAATTTAGTAGTGGTCCTTAATATTAAAACTCTTCACTGAGTTTTTTTTTCTTAAGCAAATTACTCAATTGATTTAAAATTAATGAAAAAAAGTGACCTGTTAGCAGTTGCTCTGCCTTGTTTACAACAAACTGAGATAAGAATATAAACTATTTTCTCTGAGAATATGTTATTATTTGGGGAAAAATGAATATTCCAACGTAGATCCTGCTTATGATTCAAAGTTCTGTGTTCATAAAATAAGATTTTGTCTAGTTTTAAGCCCATGAAATGTTTTCTTAACTCCTTATGTTTTTAGATGGAATTTTGTACAGTTAGTAAAAGCAAAATTGAAGAAAAGCCTTAGAAGCAAATATGCTGCTACGATGTTCTGGAGATGTAAAATGGAACTCTGAATTCTAGTAACTGAGAGAAATGCTTATTGGAAAGGTTTTTGTGAGTTTTGTCTGAGCATATCCAACTTTGATCTCCAATTAAAGCAATTTAATTTACAAATGTACAGATTCATTAAAATAAACAAAACAGGGATGCCAGTGTGGCTCAGACCATGAAAGGTCTGACTTGATTTTGGCTCTTCACCTTACTGTTAATAAGACTAAACAAGATTCTGAGTGCATGTAGAAGGGAGGGTGATGTAGAACAGGAGGGAGTTACTGTTGTCCATGGAGTGAACCATGCAGACCTGGATTACACCTGTGTCCATAGCTGTTCACTCTGGTGACCATGTATGTGACACATACACATGGCTTCGGAACTTTGGCTTCCACATTTGTACAATGGGAATGGAAATACCTGCCAGGCAGAGTTGCAGGGAGGTTTACACAACAGGTGTTCAATCATGGTAGATATAATTGTGATAAAAAGGGAAGGGCCTTCTGGATGGTTCAGTTGGTTTAGCGTCTACCTTTGGCTCAGGTCATGATCCCGAGGTCCTGGGATCGAGCCCTGCATCGGGCTCAGCGAGGAGTCTCCTCCCTCTCCCTCCTTCTGTGCTCGCTCTCTCTAATAAATAAATAAAATCTTAAAAAAAAAAAAAAGAAAAGGGAAGAGTAGTTGCTAAGATGTGTATTTACACAAGATATATACAATTAAAATGTTTATGAGCAAATGGGTAAGGTAAAAGGAAAGCAGCATTATTTTATTCCTTGTAATGGCCTGTGACTATCTTAGGAAGCAAGAAAAAATTATTTAGGTTATATCTATTACAAGTCAGTTTATTCCCGACAACCCAAAGTATGATTATTTGTTTTATTTCCTGTCAGTGGAACCCTATTCTGTTTCTCATTGTTAGCCAAGCTCATCTGTCTCTTACACGGATGCACTCTCCAACAGGGAAGCAAAAACAACTTAAATTTACCTACAATAAAGCTATGCTTTCTTATTAGCCATACACATGAATGTGGCTATGACCACATTATGTAATGTGTAGTCTAAACCAATAACACACAAAGATGGATCATAGTTTGTTACTCTGATAGCTGGAGTTGGAAAACTGTTTCTTTTATCAAAATACTTTACTCCTATTTAAGAAAAAAATAAAAATTACCAAAAAACTCTCCTTTCACACTTCAATATGTAGGATCAAATTATTTTAAACACCACTAAGGAAAATAAGCAGATGAAGCGTGTTAAGTAATGATTTAATAACTTGTGGAAGTTTGAAAAAGTTATTTAGGACAGTCTTAAATTGTTTTCTTTCTTGGCTCTAAGTTATTTATTATTTTTGAGGACAAGGAGAGGAGGGTGCTGGGTAAAACTGGCAACTTTGAATTCTAAAGCCAGCATTGCCTGCACTCCTAAGTTGAAAGGTTAAAAGAAGCCCCACTCCCAACTCCCATTGTGTCTGTGGCCTCATATGTATATAAAAAGAGAATGATGGTAATGAACTTTCTTAATGGAAAATTTTAAAAATATTTTCTAGGTCTAAATTTTCACAAAAAAATAGTTTCGTCAAAAGCCACAGAGTTTTATTTTGTTTTGTTTTTGTTTTAAAGATAAATGCTCTTAGCACTAAAACATATGGTTATTTAGAAAGCAAAAATATTTTTAATACAAGATGAAATTTTATTTTCCTCAGTGCAGTATGCTAGTGTGTCTACAGTGACTTTCTGGCCAGAAAGCAGGCCAAGTGTATATGCTAAACAACACAGAGTATCTTGTACCTTTAATTTGATCAAAGTATGCGGTAGAGGCCACATATACTGTAGGTGTTTTTGCATCTAGCAGCTGTGATTATAACTTTTATTACAAAAGGAGAAATTGTGGGGTGCATTGCTCACTAAGTGCAATTTGATAGAATGTTTAAGGACAGTTTCTTTAAGAGGAATATTTTGTAAAAAGTTCTGCTATACAACCACTTGATTTGAACTATCAACAAGTTCTAAAGCAGTTCTCTGATGTGTAGCAAAAGTTAGTAGCTTTGAGAATATTGTTGCATATTGAAATAATGAATTTCTAATTGTTTGAAGCTTTTGGAAAATTAGAAAATGTGCTTTCAAAGATTGCAGTCGATTTAAGTAAAACTAAAAAGCATTTTATGTGTGTTAATGTTAAGTTTCAGTGCATTCTTGAACACTAGCATAGTGCCTTACACACATTAGGCCCAGGAAATTTTAAAATATGATTTATTGCTTCTGTGCTGTTTTTCAAACTCTTTGAATAAGTTGCAATTTGTCTTTTTTATTAATTATGTAATTTCTGTCCAAAGATTGAATTAGGCTTGTCTGTACATCTTTTGGGACTGTTTTTTTGCTTTCTTTGTCGTTTGCGAAATAAATATATAGATAGGAACTCTGCTTATTTAGATGACGCCTTGTGAACAGTGAAGTAAAATCTGATAAAGCACACTAAAAGATAGATACTACTAAGTGGACTCCTAGATAAATTATACATTTCAGCATGGTACTCTGTATTTTCATTCTAAAGTGTCTTATCTAACCCTCAATTCTGAGAGCATTAGAAATGTCTTGATAATAAGTTTATTTATACCTTTATGTATGTACATAATATGCAATGTATATTGCCATGAACTTTAAATATGAAAATGTATGCCTAATAGCTGGCTGATTCTTAGGAGAGAAATAAAACATACCCTTTAGTGCCCCATCTTATATCCAATGATGGTCTCATTCTACTTTTTCTTTTCATTTTTTTCCCATCTGAACACAAAGCATTCCTGTTATAAGTTATAGAGGGCAAATTTCACTTGTTTGTGGCATATGCCACTTATTACGACACTTAGACAATAAACTTCAGTTTGAGATCTGCATTGGCTGCCTAGTAGCTATGTGATCTTGGGTGATTTCTCAACCATCATGTAAGGTAGGGATAGTAATATCTAACTCATGACTTTGGGGTTAAAGATTAAATACAATAAGGCATAAAAAATGCTTAGCACTGCACATGACACATAAATAGTACTTCTTAATATTGTCATTTTTCAGTGACACCAAAGAAGAAAGTCTGGAAAGATTAGATGTAGAATTAGAAAACCCAGAAACAAAACTCTTTTTCGTACTGCCTGCTTAACAACAGTGTCTGTGTAACACATTTAAAATACCTGTATTTTTCTTCACAAGACCTGAATACTGGACTTGTTAGTCTGCTTTGAGTATAGGGTAGATATATTCTAAAATGTATTTCTTTTAGTTCTACTATATATTTTTTAGTATTTTTTTAATATATTTTTTCAAATATTCTTTCCCTAACACACAAGTGCACTGGTAGTAGAGCTATCCGTATTTTATACACACACACACACACACACACACACACACACCCCACATGCACACGCACTTATCTTACCACTGTTTGGAAAGCGAGGAAAGAAGACCAGGGAAAACAGAAATTGTAGTGCACATCATACTAGTGTATTGTTGGCATGTCAAACTGGATGAACGCTGCCATGGCTGAAGTCACTAGGACAAACCACCTAGAAGAAGTCTTTTTATACATGCACACACTTACACTGTCACCTAGACCTCATACACATGTATTCCTGTGCATATCTTCACACATCACAGTTCCTCTTTAAAAGCAAATGTACGTTAAGTGCAAGACCATTCTGTTTTTTTACAACTTGGAAATTCTGGCATTCATATTCATTGCTTCTTCATCTTAAATGCAATAAGCAAAAGATGAGGACAAACTAAAATCCATGAGCAATTGGTTATTTCAACATACATCAATGAAAGGAAAATAAACACATGTACATTTGGCCGGCTCAAGTCAGTGAGTGAAAGGTGTACTTTTGATACATAAGAAAACCCATAAAAAAAGAGGTACCATTAGAAGCTGAAACATTTCTCTTTCAGATAATAATTACCCACCTGAAAATCTGGTATTAGAGAAAGCAAACCAAAGCGAACCAGAACAACAACATTGTCTTGCACAAGTAGAAGTGTAAATGTTAGGAATTTTTAAAAATACTTAAAATAAATTTGTCTTCTTTTGCTCTTTCTGTTTTAACTTTGGGAACACAAAAAAGCATATCACGTATTGGATTTGATGTTCACCAAAATTATTCCCTTTTCATCAGAGTAAATATATTTGAAATAATACAAGCTAAAAATTTCTTAAATGCTTGAAAGATATCAGGCTAATGATATAACTAGTCATAAATTAAATGAATCAAAAAATTTGGCTGATTATTATTTATTGCTAAGTCTGATAAAAAGTTCTGTAAGTGCACTTTCAGTAATTCCGATACATTCAAAAACCAAATGCTGGCATCTGATAAATGATTTTTAAAATATACCTTGTTTGTTATTTAAAAAAATGACTAAGGGTTACTATAAAAACATGCACTTTGCACATAAAAATGAATATATAAGCTAATACTAATAAGATTAATGCCTACCTGTTTTACTTCACAACAGTTGCACATATTTTAAATGGCTCAATTAAAGTTTAGTGAGACTAGATAATCCAACATGGAGAGTGATGTCAGCATTAGCTATTTTATAAAATTGGCTTTAAAATGAAACAGGTATTGGAAAAAAGTTATGCTGGGAATATTTTCTTGAGGAACAGAAAGAACTTTGCAAAAGCATCTAAATGAGTAGATATTATAAAAATACTTTCCTCAATTATGAAATATAATACATCTCTATATTGATGTTCTTTCCTTTCTATTTCCAAGTTCTTTTTTGTTTGTTTGTTTGTTTGTTTATTTGAGAGAGAAAGAGAAAAAGTGAGCATGAGCGGGAGGAGCGGAAAGAGAGGGAGAGACAGAATTTCCAGCACACTCTGCACTCAGCGGAGCCCTGAAATTATGACCTGAGTCAAAACCAAGAGTCAGATGCTCAAGTGACTGACCCACCCAGGCACCCATCATTTCCATGTTCTAAGAATGATTCATTTATTCCTAATTTCCCTCTGTTAGCATGTTTAAGTGTTGCTTCCCTTATGCATTTTTCAAACCACATTTTTTTGCTTTGCTAAAAACAGATGTGTCTAGCTCTTGGAACAGAAGAACTGAACCAGGTTTGGATTCAGTGAAGTTTAGATCTACAAAGGAGATGTGGACAGGAGAGAGAGGATATGCATGAATATATAAAATGTATATTACACACATACATATGTCAGCAATGAGATAACCGTAACAAACTGTAGTTTGGTTGACACAATTTACATTTTATATACAAAATTTGAGATTTTTTCCTATATTATAAATATATGTGGAATATATAATAGAAGTATAAAAGTAGAATATAAATATAAACTAGAAGTATGAAATATAATAAAATATATCCATAATATCTGAAATACAGCAATGAAACTAAAGAAACAGTTTCAAATATGAAAAAAAAGACATTGATTTCTTTTTATATACTTATTAATTAAATCTTAATCTGAGGGCAAATAATGGAAAAGATAAATCTGTGTGTGTGCATGTGTGTGTGTGAGAGAGTGAGAGAGACAGAGAGATTGATTCAAAGTGAATTCATTATGAACTGTTTTTTTCTCTGATAGCCTAGAAACTCCACTATTCATCATAAAGAGGAAGTAAAAAGAGTTTGTAACTTTTAAAAAATTTTATTTAAAGATTCAGCAATCTACTCAGCTTGCCAAAAACTGAATGCCTCTTTGGTTTTTCTGGATTGTGTCCCACTGTTCTTTCCTTGCCATCTTACATTTGGATCCACTAAAGCTTATTGGTAGTTAGACTTACTCCCTTGGATATGCACCTCATGGTCACCACAGAGACCAGCCACAGTCAGTTGTCTGTGTACATGTCCCCAAATAGGACTTTTGAGCCATGTCTCTCTCCACGCCCCCTGCTTTCTCTCTGGCTGTACATTAGGTTTCTAAGCCTGCTGGTGCAGAGGTCACTAATCCACAGAGTAGAGTGAAATTCTTTTCTTGACCTCAGATGCCTCAGCAACTACAGAGAGGGAGTCTACAGTATTTTTCATATTGTTTCTAAAAAAAAAAAAAGAAGAAGAAGAAGAATTAAATGGGAAAATGAAATAAAAATATCTCCTGGAAAAATAAAAAGGAACAAATCAAAGAGAGTCTGTATATATACTTATATCCACATGTTAAATTTTACTCTTATAATAGTGATTTGCAAAGCATTGTTAAACATGCACAAAAATCACTTAGGAGATTTTTGCATGCTTAATAATTGCTAACTGAACAGTACTAAGAAAGACACATGCATTTTTCTTTCACAATTTCTAATTGCCAAAGAAAATTCTGAGGCAGATATGTCCTTTTTTTCTAAGTTATAAAAAATTCTAATACATGAGATAACTACAATAGAAGAAAGCATTTAATGTGCGGAACATTTCTAGATCATGTGTGCAAAAGGTTAACTTAATTAGCACATATAAATTAAAGAGAAAAGAAAAATAAAAATAGATTTTTTTGGTCATTTTAAATGTAAAGTAGGAATAACGTACTTCAGATCACCCTATCTCTAAGAATTATTATAACACTATCTTTGTTATTGTTCTTTGCAACATGGTCTGCATTTAATCTACACTCAAACTAATTTTATCACCTATGTATTCAAAGCATTTATTGCTACACAAAATTTAATTTTGATGGAAGGCATGAAAGACATATTTCATTATGTGTATATCTATGAATATATCCCTATATGTACACATGTGTAGTTCATTATTCTTGACTGTGAGGGCTTATGACTATTGACGTTGTCAATTTTTATCTCATTACTCATCACTGCTTACTGTGGGTGCTAATAGTATATTTCCAAGGAGTTTGTGTGTGCTGTAATGTAAATTCTGACATTGCTAGTGTCAGTCACTAATCTACCTCATTCAGTTCATGTCAAGATGATACATCACAATGCTCAACAACTGTCATCTCAGCTTTAAATAGATCTACATTTTCTCAACTTTACAATTAATTTTTTTTGTTTAGAATCGATTTACTTTTTTAACAATATGAGCAACTAACTCATTCTAATATATTCAAAACAACTGATTTAAAAACATTCCCTCCAAAAATTAAGCAAAAATAATAATAGTTCTAAATGAATAATAAAACTATGGATTATAGAAAGAAAACTGATTAAAACTTATATTTTGAAAAATTAAAAATCAGAGTTTTATAGACTTTCAAATTTTATTTTCAGTGCATTTTAAAAGGATAATTTTGCAATGTTTAAAATATATTCATTAATTTGGGTGGCAGTATTTCAAATTATACCTTCCCAGAGTTCTCCAGCTTGAGTACTTGGGCATACTCTTGACTTTTTGCTGTGCATGAGAAAGGATATGTTTGCCATCTTTTCAGTGATTTTTTTTTTCTCACTTTTATCTGTTGTCTCTTCACATTTCCCTTGTTAATACGTTTTGTTTCTTTTTCATTCTCTCTTCTGTATCTTTCCTAGTGCCTCTCTCTATGCTCTTTTTTCTCTATTCTCCTGATAAAGTTAGTCGTTCAACTGGCCTAACAAAAAACACTTTAAATTAGTTTAATTAAATCATTTGCCTCCTTTTCTCCTTCATTCTAGAAAATGGCCAGTTGTACACTACAGAAGTTTTGAAATGTGTGTCAGAACATTTTCTCTCTCATTTTCCTTTTCTTGATATAATCATTTCTATGTCTTATTAAATTTCATTTCTCTGATCTATTCAGCCTTTCATATTCTTCTTCTTGTACCCATTATTCCATTATGTATTTTTATTTTCTCCTATATTTCTCCAAATATTTTTGAAGACCAGTGGAATTCCAATTTCAAAATACAAATTATTTTGAATGCCCATGATAGAAATTTCCTGAAATTAAAACAAAAACGTAAAAAAAAAAAAAAGAATGACAAAATAACTAAATTGTGTTGATAGTTTAAATTATTATATTGTAGTATTTAAAAGTAATGAAATATTTTGGATATGATGAAATATTTTGAAAACAATTGCTAAAATCAGTTAAATCTTTCACACACAAAATAATTGAGTTTATATGTATGTAAGACCGGCTAAAATATGTATAAAAGAAACCGCTTGAAGATGTTGAGGTTGCCAGGCAATTGATACAAGGGCAGTTTCTAAACCAGCTGGCCAGAGGAAGAGTACTCTTGTAACTCCAAAAGAGAATTACAAAAATGCTCCCCCAAAATGAGTACACTAATAATCACATTCCATTTCCAAGTCCATGCTTTGTATAGCCCTGATATGCAAATATCTTCCTAACTTCTCTTTTGTCTCCAGTCTTTTCTCATAGCCATCCACCATCACCACCAGATACATCTTCGCAGGACGCAGCCCCGGTCATGTCACTCATGTCCTCCCGAATCTTCCCTCTGTGCTTGTCAAATAATCAAAATCTGGCTCCAGTCTGCCTTTCTGACCTAATATACTAGTGAAGAGGGCAACGTATCCTTATAACTCCATCACAACTGGACTTATAACTTTGCTGTTGTTTCCATTATTCCCACACCACTAATGTTCTTTTTTTTCACCTTGGATGTGTCCAGACTTGCTTTTAATGAAGAAATCAGCTCCTTGAAAACTTCTTCGATTCCAGCTAGGTGGAAGTAATACTTTCTTTCTCTGAACTTTAATAATGCATTTGTTGTGCTATTTTTGTTCGTGTGGGATTTTTCTTGTGCTTTTAATTTCTGCTATCAAACTCTAGATGACACTATTACTTGCATAAGTGAGAAGAGCCTCTTTCCTGATTCATCCCAAAGCCCATCATTTTGATGTTTACCATGCACTTTATATTAGGTGAGATTTATATGTGTTTGATAAATGATTAAATAAAGTAAAATATCTTTAAAATTATAATGGGAGATACATAGGAATTATATGAAAGAATGTAAAATATTTGGTTAATAATACCTCCAATTTAGAGACCTCATCCCTCGCACTTTTGCCCAAAGTATTCCCAACCTTTTCTTTTGAATGCATTTTAAAGAATATAAAGAGGGTACCTTATACTCTGATTAGGGCTGTTCTCTGTCAGGAGAATAAACTGTTGAAGAACCTTTCTCTTATGAAAGCATCTTTTTATGGAAATAAATCATCTGATATTGAATCTTATCAAGGTTTCCCAATCCCAAATACCTGTGCTATTTCTTTCTTAGAGTCGGCTTATCGAGGCTGCAGTTTCTGGTAGCTTGGGAATAGGCTAGACACCTCTTCTCTGTCCAGCTCTTTCTCAGGCAAGGTGTGTGCTAGCAAGTGGACAAAACTGAACATCTTTCACTTTCAGTTAAGGCTCTGACTTACTGTTGGTTCTGCTGTTAGTACAAAGTCCAGGTTCTTTCTAGAATGAAAGAAATCATGTGAGGGAGTTTTAAGAGGACATAAACAGGGTCCTTCATCCACCCTCCCCTTACCCCAGCCATGGTCAGATATAAAAGGAGACTCTAGAAGGTCATTAGATAATTAGGTATTCCTGCCAATCTCTGTAATATAAATAATTAATTCCGAGGACCTGCACCTCTGGCATTTCTGACATTGGCTTATCATCTTGATTCATATTTCCTATGTGTTAATCTGGCACCTCTTTTCTGCTTTTGTGTCACCTTTGATTCATCAAACCTGACCTGACTTATCTAATGAGTATGTGACCATTTAAGTTGCTACAAAAAAAGGTCCTGATATTATTATCTGTATCTGTAATCAGACTCTGACCTATCATTCTACCAGGAACACAAAGCTCATCAGCTTTCAGCAACCCCCTGCCTTCATGTACTGTCCTTTGCTACCTCCTTGGCCTTCCCTTTTTAAAAAGAAGTCTTCCTTTCCTCTTTGAGTAGAACCAACTTGTTGACATGCTTTTCCATTTTCCCCAACACTTTTATAATTTTTTTAAGCCTAGTAGAGATCACATTTTAACAATGGTTAGTCCATATAGCCCAAATGATGTGATTGTGTATAGAACTATATCCACTTCACTATTTAGAATGAAAACCAAAAGCAATCAGAACCCTTCCTGTTCATCTAGATTGTTACCACATACTGCAATAATGGCTTCTATTGATGGCTTTCTCCGTATGTGTCATTTTCCTTTGGTTAAGTTCGAATCACAATGCCTTCACTCTGTAATCTTTCCTTTGCCTTCTGTTCTGGAGAGAACACTTAGGAGACCAGCAATGTGACCACTACCTCCTGTGTAACCCATCTTCACTCTTTGTCATAATATAGTACAACCTTTACCAGAGAAGGTATACAGCTAACAGATATTCCTATCTTTACTTTATTCATTTGAGATGTGACACACATAGGACTGAAGGCCATTCACTGAACCATTTAAATAGCTATTAAAAAAAAGCTCTGAGATTGAGACGCAGAAGATAGCATAACCTTATTTCAATTGCCATTTTATGTAGATGGGAAAAATGACATTCAAATAGAGATTTTTGTTTCACTGATTCAGATGTGTCCAGTTATAATCATGGAAGTACTACTATGTGGTTCTTTTTCCTTTCTTTTCTTTTTAGGACAAAAATTATAGAAAAACAGTCTTACTGTTAAGGAAAGATTATAATGTAAGAAAATGAATTTTTGAAAAAGAGTTACTGGATAAATATTTTTTTAAAAATTAGAAACAGCAGAATTTATGTGGTAGATATTTGAATAGCTGTATAAACTAAAAATAAATTTTCTTTTAAAATGCCCTTTAGTAGTACCAATAATTGCCCTAATCCATTTTCCCATGACCTCTTAATGAAGGGATTGTAATACTTCTAAAATATTCACTCTCATATGTTTAATTTATATAGTCAGTGCCAAACTCTTAATAAATGTTCTTCTGACCACTTCTGGTCATCAGACATTTAAGGAACCTACAAAATGGCTTGTGAACTTAGGCTTTCAATATGGAACCTGACATTGGTGTTGCTAAAGAATTTCCAGTTTTTGTCTGCAGTAGTAAAATAGATACTTGTTTCTCTCTTGGGCTACTATAAAGCATTTCTATGATATGAAGTACTTCCTGCAGTTTTCCTCACTGATTACTTTTTAGACATGGGCAAGTGATTTTTTTTTTTTTTTTAAGGAGGATGTCAGTTACTGTGTTTTGTTTTTTTTTAAAGATTTTATTTATTTATTTGACAGAGAGAGATCACAAGTAGGCAGAGAGGCAGGCAGAGAGAGAGAGGAGGAAGCAGGCTCCCTGCTGAGCAGAGAGCCCAATGCGGGACTCGATCCCAGGACCCTGAGATCATGACCTGAGCCGAAGGCAGCGGCTTAACCCACTGAGCCACCCAGGCGCCCCGGGGCAAGTGATTTTTGATGTAGTTGGTATTGAAAGTATATAAATATTATGTACCTTTAGAGCCTACCATTAATGCTATATTCCACCAATCATTAAGATCAATGATCAGAGATGACTAGGTTGCCATTACCAAGGACTCAGTATTATCCATGAATTTATCATGGACATATGTCTGTTTAAAATGATAATGAACTTCATATAAGAATTTAAGCATAGAGCAAAGACAACACAGACAATTCAAGTCAAAAACATCTAGTTACAGCTGAAATATTAATACAATCATAGAAAAAAGATGTGGGTATGGAGCTGTACTTAAGTTACCCTGGTAACTGTCATGGTGCCCTGATTCCTTCATTTGTATTCAAACAACTATAGTTAGCCACTGTGCCTATAGGTAATGTACTAAAGGATACTATAACACAAACATTTTGTGCTTCAGTGTCCTGAACTCAATAAACAAACACCTGATAAGAAATTTCTTAGGTGATTTACACATTTTATGAAATCCAGGACAAGAGCAAAACATCTGAGTAAATCGGTAAAATGGACAAACAAAAAAACTTTACCCGTATTATAATTTGCAAGCATGTCCTTTGTTAAAATGTCTACTCTTTTCTGGTTTTGAGATGCTTCTTGCAAGTTAAATGTTTATGTGTAATTTTAATTAAGTTTTTTTTCCTGGTATATTCCTGAGTTAAACTAAATTTCTGATACTTGGGAATCTAGTCTATGCCGAGTGAAGTGCTCTAATGACAATGTTAGGGTGTCAATGTACAACAAACCCAGTAAAAGGTTTCACAGGCAACTCTAAGAAAACTGCAGAGCAAAGACATACGTTTATCCTTTATTTAGGATGACAAAAACTTAAACATATCTTTCAGTACTGTCTCTCTTTTTCTCACACAGATAGACTGTATATCAGTAATCTGGACACCAAGTTATTTAAAGCTATTATTTAGTACCATAATAAGTAGTAATTTAAATACAAGGTAAAATCACCACATTGTCTTGTTTACTACTGATGTTAATTTTAAGCTGACGTTCAGTGCTCCCAAAAAAGGCAGCCTATGATTTGTTATCATTAAACTGTCAACTCTGCTTTGAGTTGGAAATAGATTCACACTACACTTCTTACAGCATATCACTTTATTTTCTATCAGTCAAAAAAAAAAAATGCAGAATCGTTTTAATTGTGTCTGTGCTATTTTTCTATTAACTGTTTCATGCATTTTTCCTGGCCTTTTAATTGCAGTTTAATAGTGGTCATTAACACATTAAGGGGTGTTAGAAGAACATTTGAAGTCCTCTTGACTTCTACCAAAGTTGACACTTCAATGCTAGAGTAATTTCAGCTATTCATTTATTTAATAGTGACCTATGCAAATGTGGAACCATGTCATTTTACAAATTGACTGTAATAATTAACTAGAAAGGCAGAGTAAAATGAAACAGGTTATAATTAGAATATAACTGCTACAGTATTACGTCAGCTAGAATAAAATAATCTCAAATGATTAAATTGGTTTCAATTATTAAGAATCAGTTTAATGTACCCACTGTTCTGATTTTTACATTTCTCTTTTTTGTGTGCATTAGATGTCACCTCATACAATTTATGTATTTTATTCATCTTGGTAAAACAGGCATTACAGAAGTTTAATTAAGTAGTAAAAGACTTCACATTATTCTGCTGAATTCTAAATTAGTTGTAGAAACTAGTCAGAGTGCATGCTACATACTACTCAGGATCATTTCAATTAGCGATATCTATTAAGCCACCCAACACTTCCCTTACACAGTAAATATATGTAACATGTCACTTGCCATCAGAATATGTATGTTAGTCACATAATTATCACAAATTTTCCAACTGGTTCTTGGATGCATCATCTTCATCTATATCACTTTTTTTTTAAATGTAGTAACTGAGTGATCCTTCCAAAATCCCAAGAATTTCCCACATTTGTGACTCCTGTACATTTGATAGCAGGGCTGGCTTTATCAGCATGTGATGTATACAGTGGCACAGAGCCCGCACACTTAGAGGAGCCCCACACTGGGTTTTTATGTCCTGCTTTCGCTGTATTGAAATTCTTAAGATTCTTGAACAAGGAGGCTTGCATTTTCATTTTATGCTGGGTTCTGCAAATTATGTAACCAGTCCTGATTGAGGGATTTAGTATTAGAAACATAATAACCTGTTCACCTTCAGCCAAAGAGTCAAGACTTTACTCATCATTTACCTGATTATTAGAAATTGACTCTTTCTGACATGCAACTTCAGGAAATTTCCCCATATTATCTTATAGGGACAGTATCCTATGGGGACAGAGGGCATCTACTTGGCCAGTTAAATTAGCCAAGAGTCGCGGTGCCTGGGTGACTTAGTTGGTTTAGCGGCTGCCTTCAGCCCAGATCAAGATCCTGGAGTCCTGGGATGGAGCCCCGCATCTGGCTTCCTGCTTGGCTGGGGGTCTATTTCTCGCTCTGCCTGTTGCTCCCTGTGTCTGTGCTCTTTCTCTCTCTGTGTCATTCTGTCTCAAATAAATAAATAAAAATCTTAAAAAAAAAATTAGCCAACAGTCTTGGCAATCAGTGGAACTCAGTCATAACCAGATCATTTCCTAGTGCATCGACCATTTTAATTAGTACCTTTATATCCAAGTATATAAATATTGATTTAAGTTACTCATTTCTTCTCAAAGAAAAGTGGTGTTAAAGTTAAAGAACATTTGAAATATATTCAAGTTTAGATCTGTGACAGGTAATCATTAAGAAAAATTATTAGAAAAATGAGAAAAAAATCATTTCTAACTATGTGTATCTCCAAATTCTGGAATATTTTTTTTTCTATAAGAATTTAAATAAGAATTTCTATAAGAATTTAATTTCTATAAGATTTTTTTTCTATAAGAATTCTATAAGAATTTCTATCTATAAGGATAGTTTTAAATCCACTTACTTAAAGATGAATTCTGGTGACTTCAGTGTTCGATTATTCTTATGTTAAAGTCTGGATTTTTATTTATGCATTAAATGCTGTATTCTAAGACAGTATTTTCTTAAAGGTTTTATTATTAAAATATAGCTGACATACAATTTTATATTAGTTTCAGGTGTTTAACATAGTTATTTGACAATTGTATATGCAGTGCTCACCATAATAAGTGTAATTATTATCTATCACCATATATCATTATTAAATATTATTGATTATATTCTCTATGCTGTGCTTTTCATTATTGTGACTTACTTGTTTTATAAGTGGAAGGTTTGTGCCTCTTGATCCTGTTTAGCTATAGTGACCATCTCCCACCTGCCTGACCTTTGGCAACCACCAGTTTGTTCTCTGTACTTATGAGTGGTTTTATTTTTTGTTTTTGCTTGTTTTATTGTTTTTTAGATTCCACATACAAGTGAAATCATATGGTATTTGTCTGTCTTTGTCTGACTTATTTCAATTAGCATAATAATCTTTAGATCTGTCCATGTTGTTACAAATTGTAGGGTCTCATTCTTTTTTATGGCTGAGTAATATTCCATTTTATGTACATAGCTATATCTTCTTTATCCGTTTATCTATCAGTGGACACAGGTTGCTTCCATATCTTGACTATTGTAAATAATCCTGCAGTAAACTTAAGGATGCAAATATCTTTTTGAATTAGTGTTACTATTTTCTTTGGATGAATACCCAGTAGTGGAATTAGTAGATCATATGGTATTATCTTCTTAATGTTTTGAGGAGCCTCCATACTGTTTTCTACAGTGGTTGCACCAATTTTTATTTCTTCCAACAGTGCATGAAGGTTCCCTTTTCTCTACAGCCTCACCAACACTTGTTGTTTCCTCTCTTTTGGACACTAGCCATTCTGACTGGTGTGAGTTCATATCTCATTGTGGTTTTGATTTGCATTTCCTGATAACTAGTAATGCTGATCACCTTTTCATGTGTCTGTTTACCATTTGTATGTCTTCATTGGAAAAATGTCTATCTGGGCCCTTTGCCTATTTTATTTTATTTTTTTTCCTTTACCTATTTTAACAGATTATTTGTTGTTTTGGTGTTGAGTTGTGTAACTTCTTTATATATTTTGTATATTACCTCTTATCAGATATATTGTTTGCACATATTTGCTTCCATTCAGTAGATTGTCTTTTTGCTTTGTTGATGGTTCCCTTTTCTGTGCAAAAGCTTTTAATTTTAAAATTTTAAAAAATTTTTAATTTTAAAAGCTTGTAATCCCAGTAGTTAGTTTTAGTTTTTGTTTTCTTTGCCTGAGGAGACATAGCTCACAAAATATTGCTAAGGTTGATTTCTAAAAGGTTACTGTCTATGTTTTCTTTTAGGATTTTTATGGTTTCAGGTCTCATATTTAAGTCTCTAATCCACTTTGAGTTTAGTTTTGTGTATGTTATGAGAAAGTAGCCTAGTTTCACTCTTTTGCATGTAGATGTTCAGTTTCCCCAACATCATTTATTAAAGAGGCCCCCCCCTTTCCTCGTAATATGTTCTTGCCCTCTTTGTTGTAGATTAATTGACCATATAAGCATGTGTTTATTTCTGTACTCTCAATCTTGCTGTATTAGTCTATATGTCTGTGTTTGGTCTAGTACCCTACTCTTTTGATTACTATAGCTTTGTAGTACATCTTGAAATTTAGGATTGTGATACCTCCAGCTTTGCTGTTCTTTCTCGAAATTGCTTTGGCTATTGTCTTTTGTGGTTCCATACAAATTTTAGAATTATTTGTGTTAATTCTATGAAAATTACTATTGGCATTTTGATAGAGATTGCACTGAATCTCTAGATTGCTTTTGATAGTGTGGACATTTTAATAAAATCAATCATGACAGTATGTTTTTGATAGTATGTTTCTCTCTTCTTCATTTCTTCTTATTGATCCTGATAGCTTTAGCACTTTGATCAGTAGTTCTAGAAGAGCAGTCAAGGAACTTCATGTTTCACAATTAACTAGGGTACCAGTTGAAAATACAAATACTTACTGAATCAGGAATTAAAGTCTTATTAATTTAAAGATTTTGTGGTATATTCCTATATAACCTGGTAGGATATTTAATAGGCACATCTGACTTCTGTGCCACGAGGAAATCTTTTTAAAACTTCATGACAGGGATTCTTCAGAATAAAGGTAGCCTTCTTTTCCCCTCTAATTCCGTATTACTGAAATATGTCCCATCCTGGAATTCTGAGGATATTTTCAATGTTTAAAATTTACAGTTTGGGGAATTGTAAAGAAGCTATTATTCTATCCAGAAAATGATAGTCTGGTATCTAGATATAGAGTGAAAGTATCTTAAGAAATAGGAATGCTTTTAGAATTGACTAAACAATCCAGAGATTGAATTAAAATTAGCATTTCACTTATAGGAAGGGTCCCCCCCCCCAAGTTATCTTCAAAGCTTTTGATCCCAAATTAAGAATCTGGAGATAACCACAAACACATCCCTATATCAAAGTGTTTCATCTGGCTGGTGTCCTAGGAACTTATGTGCCATCACCAAATAAATTTTCTGCCATCTACACTGTTGTAATTGGTCAATTAAATCAATTTAATGAAATACATCAATTCAGCAGTTTTTAGTAACAACAACCCACCGTCTCCTTTTAATAATGAAACAAAAATAACATTTCCAACTGGTTTTCTGATTGACTTGGCTCTTTTATCAATTAAAGCTGAATTTTGAGTCAAAATACTATATGTTCAGGGCACCTTGAGATCAACTGTAAAAAAAGAAAATACTCTATAGAGAATAGCAAAAACTTTTTAGGAAACATTTAGGATTTGAAAGATTGCCTTCAGCCGAGAATCACTTCTATTTTTTTCCAAATGGAAATAGAGTTCTTTATTATAATGTAATGGTAATTAATATTGTGCAATTGTAATAATATAATTATTATTAATTACATTTTTCAAATGTAATTAAAATCCATTGCTTAGAACAAAGGCAATCATTGGATTACAATTATCTGTATTTCTAAAAGAAACAATTAATATGGCAGGTTTCAGTTACATAGTACAAATAACCAGATACTGTATGTCTTATAACTATTAATTCATATACCTGGAACAATAGTAAACACAGATAATATATGCACATTTTATTCTAGAAGGCAATTTTTAAAGATCTGTCTTTAATAAGTTTGTAATTTAATAGGTGATTAAAAAAACACCGTTTATTTAGATTCATTTCTGTATTTATGTGTGACATCTTGAATGACATATATTTAACTTTCCAGAACCATGTATATCATAATATATCACAAACAGCATCATTAACATTTCAAATAGGGGTTACTTCTGTATTCATGAGTTAGAATTTAATAGTAGATTAAATATAATTGCAAGTGCATTCTCATAATAGTGCTACAGAGTTGTCAATTAAGTGTTATTAATGGGAGGTTAAATTTTCTGTGAGTTCAGAGACAATGTCAAATTTCAAATTCCAACATTTACACTGATATCACACATAAGATTTATTCTACTTTTTTAAAACCTCAATTTATGCTGCAATAAAATGGGCTAAAATCAGTCTCATTTTTTCTAAAGTGGGTGGGAAGATTAAAGAGTGTCTTCAAGATAAATAATGAAGTAAGATGATAATTTTTACTTGCTGCTAGGAGAATAGTTAATTTTCATTTACATAAATTCTGTTGCAACTGAACTGGCCAAAAAACGGGAAATAAGAAAGGTAAAGAATAGGTAGTTTCTTTATACCTTCTCTAGTTTTTACTGTGCCCAATTAGGTTTCAGTGATTCTCTGTTAAGCTGTTAGTTCTTAATGAAGGTATTATTATGGAAAAGATAGTTAGATGGATGTAGAGCAAAAAAAACCTTTGTACTTCAGATATTTTTTCCTTCAAACCTATTTTCCATTAAGACCTGAAAAAAAACCCAAATAAATCTAAACTGATGAAAGATTCATTCTTGAAATAATGTATTCAGAGAAATAGTACAATACTTGAAAATACAGAAAAAAAAAACCCCACAACACTTTTAAAAAAAATCTTTACTTAGTATCTTCAGGTGGCAAAGGGAAAAGTGAATCCTTGACATCCTATGAAGATCTAGAAAATTCTCTGTCCTTGTAACTGTCCCTGTTAATTTACTTCATTGGTATGAGAGCTGCTCTCAGAAGCCTCTCTGTCTTGAAGTTCTGACTAGATCACTAGCCAGCTTACTTCAGTGTCACTCACTTTATCATTAGTAAAGGTCAATAGATAATTTAATCTTTATAGGTTTCCCCCTGTCCCTTAGGGTAATTCCCCTACACAAAAGAAATCCAGAGAACTCACCCAGCAAAAGAGAATCCTTCTACTTTAAGACTTTTCTTCAGAGTAAGAAGGGGAATTGGGTGTGGATAATATAGAAGTAAGTTTACCTGGGTAACAGTTTCCTTATGGGCTGATAGATCTTACATAGTTTCATGAATAGCACTCCTGATATTTATTGCTTTTCTATTCTTTATTGTATTAATACTTCTACCACCTATCTGTCCACTGATGTGGCATAAGTTAGTTTCCTTGCTGCCCTCTTGTCCCTTCTAGCAAACCCTGGATCTGGAATATGAACATGTTCTACCATCTCCGCCCTGATAACACATGGCAGGTGTGGAGGTGGAAAGCGGGTATGTTCACTGGGCATGTAGCGTCCTCAGTGCCATTGACTGCCAGTTGAAGTGAAAATGGCATGGTCACAACTACCAAATATTTGTGTTTTTTCAAATTGCCAAGTATTTGTGTAATCTTGCTAGAGTTGCTAAGTTTTCATTTTTTTGCTGGGGGACGCAAAATACCAGACCAAATGGCTAAATAGTAACCATGATCTATCTGTTATTGGGCCAACAGTGGAGAAGAGAGTTCTAATCCAAGCTTGGCTCTTCGTTTGGGGTGTAGTTCACTTGAGAGGAAACAAGGAACCGGTTTATTCCTATTCACCCAGGACCTTGTCTATGGGAATTTCAACTTCATAAGGCAAAAATATACCTGCCTCAGTTCTGGTCTGGTTTTCTTATTTTATCTTTTACTGACATGATAGCTTTTTTCTTTCCTCATGATGAAGGATCTTCACCAACAGCAAGGATTCAGGAATCCCTACTGGTGATAAGGACATCTGTGATTCTTCAAATTACTTCCTTAAAAATAGGATCCAGAGGAAATAGGACAGTTTATTTTTTTTTTTTCACTTTTAATTTTATGTATTTATTTATTTATTTGCTGAGACAGAGAAAGAGCCAGGGGGAGGGGCAGAAAGAGAAGGACAGAGAGAATCTTAGGCAGGCTTCTTGGCTAGCACAGAGCCTGCCGTGGAGCCCAATGTGGGGCTTGGTCTGATGCCCCTGAGGTCATGATCTGAGCCAAAATCAAGAGTTGGATGCTTAACCAACTGAGCCCACCCAGGTGCCCCCCAAAAGGACAGTTTATTATTCAGAGCAATAGCAGTAGCTGGAGTATCAGCATTTTTGTAGGGTGATGTAAAGAGAGCCATGTGATACCTGTACATGCATTTGGGAGCCATACAGGAGGGGAATCCTGAGCAAGGATCCCCAGTCTTTTATGATGGTAAATAGCGTGCCTGACTTTGTTATTTTTATTGTAGTGAGTGGTAAACAAACCTCCCCTTTGCTCTGGAGGGAGATGCTATCTCTCTGTCATTCAAGGTTTTTCATTTTACAAACATACTTGAAAAGATAGTCTGGAACAACAGTCAGTGCCTCCATTCACAAAACTTACCAAAAAATGAGGGACCCATGAAGGATATTCTTACAGTCCTATTAATTTCTTTGATATATAAATATTTATTCCACTTCACCCCATTTTTCATACTTAGCAATTCCTTGGCACCGTTATGTTTTCCTCAGCACTTAGTCTTCGGAAATATAGTGATTTTTTTTAAAGCAAGAAGCAGAAATTATTATATATAATTTTCCATGAAAATAAAATATAATTTCAAAGTACATATGTGTATGTGACATTATATAGTATGTATACAAATGATGCAAATAAAGCAAATAAATATGAGCAACAAACGTAATTATATTGTATCATGTATTACCTGTTTTTTTACATGGTGCAAAAATACTTCTTTTTAGTATGGATGTTCCTCATCTATCATGCCTCATGTTAAAAAAATTACAAAACTAAGAAAATGAAATTGAAACATTCATCACAAAGAAACATTGTAATTGTTATTCATATAATAGTAATACTTTCTGATTATGGTGGATAAAAATGAGAAGAAATAAGAGCAAACTTGGTTTTTATGGGTATAAATTTCAATTCAAGAAGTTCTTCTTGAAGTTACTGATTAAAGCATAGATGTAGCTAGAGTTAGTTTTTAAAAAGATACAGTGATACAGAAACTTGCTTATAAGAGTAATCAAGTATTTCTTGTGACATAGGATATTGTGCTCCATTGTGAGGTGATTACACAAAAAAGGTAGAAATGAAGAAAAGGAAGGGGTATGATGACATCTGAAAGGCCAAGAATGCTGTGGTCAGTTGAAGCTGAAAACAGATCCTCTTTAATGGGTCTCTTTCTCAGATAAAATTCTAATAAAGTGAGTGAAAAAGAATGTTATGTAGCCATAGCTAGCAAGCTGACCAGTAAGCAGTGACTGAGAACAGGTTTGATTTTGGTGCCCTGCCTCCCTGCTGGTTATTTTCCTTATGAATCATATTAATTTACTTAATTACCCATGTCATTAAAGAATCCCAATGTGCCAGAATGAAATGTAGTTTTTTTTTTGTTTTTTTTTTGGGTTTTTTTAAAGATTTTATTTATTTATTTGTCAGAGAGAGAGAGAGAGAGAGCGCGAGCACAGGCAGAGTGGCAGGCAGAGTCAGAGGGAGAGGCAGGCTCCCTGCGGGGCAAGGACCCCAATGTGGGACTCGATCCCAGGATGCTGGGATCATGACCTGAGCCCAAGGCAGCTGCTTAACCGACTGAGCCACCCAGGTGTCCCTAGTTTATTTTTTTTTAAGATTTTATTTATTTATTTGACAGAGGGACAGATCACAAGTAAGCAGAGAGGCAGGCAGAGAGAGAGAGAGAGAGCTGAGCAGAGAGCCTGATGCGGGACTTGATCCCAGGATCCTGGGATCATGACCTGAGCCGAAGGCAGAGGCTTTAATCCACTGAGCCACACAGGCGCCCCAGAAATGTAGTTTAAAGTGACAAAATAAATAATTTCTATTCTTAAATTTTGTGAACAAAATAATTTAAAGGGGGCATATTTTATTGCTAGTATTCAATTAACTAGAACTTTTAATAGCAAATAACTCAGGTTTACTGAGTGTCTCTTCTGACATAATTTAGAATTCTTACATGTTTTTTTTGATCAGTTGTGTCTAATTAAAAGCAGTGACTCTTTGGTCAAAATTATTTTGGGTGCATCTGTCACTACAACCATAAAAATGTTGGTAGAGTTGAATGAAAATTTTTTTGTTTGGGCCATTCTGCCCTCAAGGAAAGGCACAGAGACTTCCTTTAAGTATTTAGTAGGAAGCATGTACTTACATTTCAAAATGTAATGACAAATATGTATTGAGTGTTTATTGTGTATTTTCTTTATAGATGACTATCTCAACAGTGTTTTATGATGTCAATGTACAGGTCTTACTACATTTTTGAAAAATCTATTATTACATATCTTGCATTTTTAATGTTATCATAAATAGCACTATGACATTGATTTTTCAATTTACTCCTAGTATTTGGAAATACAACTTTTATATAGTGATTTTGATAACTTTGATTTTTAGTTATTATGACTTTCCCGAGATTATTTTAATATCAAAAATAAGCTACAATATAATCTGTGACTAAAGACAGTTTTTCTTCTTCTTTCAGATATTTATGCCTCATTGTCTTCTTTTCACCTTATTTCACTGGCAAGCATCCTTCATACCAAGTTGAGGTAAGAGCAGACATCTTTACTTTGTTCTTTATATTAAGGAGAACAGTTTCTGTGTTTTATAATTAATTATGAAAGTAACTATAGATTTTCAGTAGCTACTCTATTAGGTAGAAAGAGTTACTTTCAATTCCTAGTAATTTTTAAATCATTGAATAGAAAACATTATCAAATACATTTTCTGCAACTATTATGGTTATGGTTCTTCTCCTTTATTCTGTTAGTATGTTAAATTTCATTGATGGATTTTCGAAGGATAAAATCACCAGCCTGGTATAAACCCCACTTGGTCATGATCCGTATTTCTTTTTTATAATGCCGGGTTCGATTGACTAATATTTTGTTAAGGATTTTGGCATTGATATTTATGGGAACTGTGTATAGGTCTTTATTCCTTTTTTGCTTGTTTTGATTTTGGATTGATTTTGCTATCAGAGTAATAGGATAAAATGTCAAATGGGAAGTATCAGTAAAGTCTAGTCATGGTGATAGATTGAGTGATATATTTTTAATTGTCAATTCAGTTTGTTTAGTAGATATTCTCTAATTTCCTTCTGTGTCTTAAGAAGAATTTATCCATTTGGTTATAAGTTGCTGGATTTCTTGGTGTAAAGTTGTTCGTAATATTACCTGTTATCCTTATAATTATGTAGCATTTATTGTGATATCATCTATTATATTTCTAATATGAATTATTTGTATTTTCTTTTTTTCTTAATAAGTCTAGCTATGTATACAAAATTTATGGACTGTTTAAGAAATCTAACTTTAGTCTTATCAATATTCTCTACTTTTTTTTAATTTTTTTTTTTTTACTTTGCTGGTTTCAACTTTTATTTCTATTTTTATTTCCTTGTATTTAATTTACTTTCTTTACCCCTAGCTTCTTAATGTAGAAGTTTTAACTCATTTGATTTTTAATTTTTTTTAGAAAATAAACATTTAAATTTATAAGTTTTTCTATAAGCATTGCTTTTTCTGAATTCTACAAAGTATTATTTGTTATTTTTCCCCTTCTATTAGTTTAAAATATTTTCTAAATTCCCCGGGGACTATTTAGAAATGCGCTACTTAGTTTAATAATACTTGAGGATTTTCCAGAAATATTGTTTTAACCTAATATCAGAATTGCTATCATGTCTTTTTGCTTACACATTCCATCTCTAGTATGATGTTAGAATGGACTATAAAAGGGTATAGATTTCAGTAAGTGGAAATCACGGGGGGCTGTCTTTGAGGCTGACTACCACAAGCACATGCATATTCAGCATTATTCTTCTGTAGTAGATTACCTTTTGTCATTATATAAGATCTCTTTTTATAGCTGAAAATGTTTCTTGTTGTAAATTGTACTTTGTCTTATATTAATACAGCCACTTTAGCTCTCTTATGACTAGTGTTTCCATGTTAAATGTTTTACATACTTTCCATCTAAACTATGTTTTTGTATTTAAATTTAGCTTCTTATGGATATCACAAAATTGGATCTTGATTTTTAGTTCTGTTTGTTCAGACCATTTACCAGTATGGTTGAATTTAAGGATCCAGCATTATTTGTTTTCTATAGGACGTACGGCTCTTTGGTCATTTTTTTCATCATTTCTTGCCTCATGATTTATTGACTATTTTCTGTATTCTATTTTATCTCCACTAGTGTCTTTTACTTGGAATCCATTTTTGAATATATTACACTATACTTAATATACGATGTAGGAATCTTTCTCTTCTTCCCTTTTCTCCTTTGTGCTATTACTGTCCTATATTCTACTTCTCTGTGTATTATTAAACTCAGTTACATTGGTATTGTTTTTGCTATAAACAGTCAAGTATCTTTTAAAGTAACTTAACTTTAAAGAGAAAAAAATACCTTTTTAAATTCTCCAAGCTATTTACTATTTATAGTAGTTTTCATTAACTTAGTATGGGTCCAAATCCATTTAGATCATTTAAAGATTCAGATTTCCATTTGGATCATTTTCTTTCAGTCTAAAGAACTATCTTTATGTTTTTTGGTAGCACATGTCTGTTGGAAAATAATTCTCTTGGCTTTTTTGGGGGTTTTTTTGACTAAAAATGTTTTTATTTTGCCTTTACTTTTGAATGACATACATTCACAAGTTATAGAATTCCTGGTTGACTTCTTTTTTCATGTCAGCACATTAATGATATCACATTGCATTTTCTTTTAACTTAAATTATTTTGTATGAGATATCAGTAGTACTTAATAGCTTTGCTTCCCTACTTTTAAAGCACCTTTATTTTCTTATATTCTTTTAGGATTGTTTCTTCATTACTAGTTTTTAGCATTTTGATTATGATGTACCTCGGTATAGATTTCTTTATTTTGTTTGGGATTTTATTCATTTCCTATATTTAAATTTGTTGGTTTCATCAAATTTATTAAATGCTTGGTTGTTATTTATTAAAATTTTTTTTCAGTTCTTAGATGCCTAATATTGTCCCAGCATCACTGAGACATTTTTTAGAGTTTTTTCCCCACTCTGCTTTATTTTGCATACCTCCTCTTGCTGTGTCTTCATGTTTAACAGTCTGATCTAATATGCTGCATGTCCAGTGAATATTTCTTTTCAGATATTATATTTTTGTGTTACATAAGTCCCATTTTTAAAAATATTTTCCATTCCTCTGCTCTTAATATTCATGTTTTCATTTAAATTCTTAAATATATTATAGTGGCTCTTTTAAAGTTCTTGTCTACTATTCCCGTCATCTATATCAATTCTGGATCTCTTTTTTAAAAATATTTTTTCTCTTTAATATTGTCTTATTTTCTTGCTTCTTCACATATCTAGTAATTTTTTATTGGATGCTAGACATTATAAGTATATTGTTGAGTTTCTGGATTTTTTTGGAATATAGTTAAATTGTCTTATCAGTCAACTTGGTCTTTTTAGGGTTATTTTTGTTTTTGTTTTTGTTTTATGGCAGTATACTGTAGTTTTTAATTCTTCTAGTGCTATTTTAGCCTGTTACCTATGCTTTACCCATCTGAAGTATCTACCAAAATCCTCAGTGTTCATTGATGTATCCTCCCTCTGGCTGGTCAAAAGTTTAAATATACCCCAGCCTAGTGTAAGCTCTTGGAATTGCTCAGTTCACAATTCCCAATAGGAGTTCTTTTTCTAATAGTCTTTTGCTCAGCCTCAGAGCATCACCCAGTAATACATGTACCCCTTAGAATTCAGCAAAAAGAATTGGGACTTCAAAGGAACTCAGTGTAGCCACTTTATTTGCATAGCTCTCTTCTCCCTGATATTTTCTCCACAAATTCTAGCCAATTCAGCTCGGATCTCTATCTCCTCAACTTTGCAAAACTTCTGTGATTTGCTTGCCTGTCCTCCCCACATTTTGCCTTTAAATGGAAAGTGAAGGAAACTATAGAATGTGCCCCATTTTTCTTATTTTAGTGATCACAGCCCTGGGCAGGTCTAATGTCTGAAAACAGTGATTTCATATGTCTTGTTGGATTTTGTATCTTTTTCCAACAGGAAGTTATGTCTGATCCATTTACTTCCTCAAGGCCAGAAGTGGAAATTCTCCTTACTTTGCAAATGTGACAAGATTTTAAGGTCGATGAATCTAAGTTATATAGAATATTTTCTGATATTTGCATTTTGCAGCATTCCTTTCTAGGAATACCTAAACAACTACAGCTGAAAGGGACTATAGCTATGGTAGACGAAATGAATTTATTAGCTATTCTATATTGTAAGCATCATTGTTGTTCCGTGCATGGAGATAACACTATTCTAAGGAAATATAATTCACTGAATTTAAAAATACTCTCTTGAGACTTCCATATCATCAACCAACCAAAAAATAGGTGTGGAATATTCCATTAAAGTTCAGATATATTGTTTTGCTCAAGAAAATGATTAATAAACTATCTATAATATAGCTACTCCAGTCCTTTATATTGTGAGAAACTTAATAAAGAAAAGAACGACAAAAAAAAAAAAGTGTAGAGAAATAGAAAGAGGGGACATAATAGCTCCTGAATAAGATTATAGATACAATAAAATATGTGATTAATGTGGAACAAAGAAAGGAGAAGAGGAATTTTAAAAAGAAAAAGAAAAAAATTAGGGAACACTATAACCAAGATATTCAGAAGTGAATTACCTAACTACAAAATTCTATCTATTCCATTTGTGAAACACCCACATGGTGTGACTTGAAGCTCCCTATAGAGAGAGGTGAGAGAAGACAGCAGGGTCGTAGGGAGGAAGTCAGGTCAGACTTAGCAGAAAGAACATGAGTGAAGCATAAAAGCAAGAAATTGCAAGGTAAGTTCTAGGAATGAAAATAAAACCAGTTTGGCTACAATGAGGGGGAGTACTATAAAATAAGACTGGAAAAGATAAGATAAATTGGGGCCAGATTATATAGGTCTTTGAATGCCAGGCTGAGGATTTGCTGCTCTTTTTGGTTAAAAATGGGGAGTCACTGAAGGTTTTTGAGTAGGGGAGTGAAGTGACCTTTGGGTCAATTACTCTGGCTGCAATGTGTAAAGTAGATTGGAAGAGGGAGAGAATAAAAGTGAAGAGACACCCTGGGAGGCTATTGAATTAGATCAGGTGACAAGTAATGAGAACCTGAACTATGGGAGTAGCAGTAGGACTGGAAAGAAAAGGATGAATTCAAGATATCTTTCATGGGTCAAATCTATGGGGCTTAGTAACTAATGAGATCTGAGAGAACTGTTAAAAAAGATTCTGAGATTTTTAAGCCTGAGTTACTGAGGAAGTGATAAAGTAGGGAAATAAGGAGAGAAAGCAGGTTTGAGTGGTTTTAGGTATATGTATGTGGGGTATTGGTGATGGTGTTTTTCATGGTGGTGGGAGTTTTGTGCTGAGGAGTTGATGAAGTAGATTTTGATATACTACCCTCATAAGCACTGGAAGGTAGCAGTTTTCAGAAAAAGAAATAAAATAATTAAATTCTAGAGTTAGGAAGACTGCACTTAGCTCATAGTTGGCTCTCAATAAATGTTGACTGAAACAACCCTAATTAATTCCAAATGGACGTTTTTCACTCATTCATTTAACAGATATTCATTAAATAACTACTATATGCCAGACACTGGTGTAAGTATTAGAAGATACCATGGTTTTCAACAGAACTAATGTTCTCCTTATGGAAAACATAGTCAAGTGGGAAAGACACAATTAAATGAGCACTTACAATAAACAACATTTGTATTACTTTGGTTAAAGAACCAGTTGATATGCAGGAAGATAACAGGGACCCTTCCAAGTGCAGGATACTCAGGGAAGTTTTCTCAAATGAACATCTGACTCAACTGAAAGATTGAGTAGGAATTAGCCAGATGAAAAGGAGGGGAGGGGAGTATCTAGGCAGAAGGATTCTCAGTTGCAAAAGATTAGAGGTGCTAAAGTTTGAGGCTTTTGAGGAATTGAAAGAAGTTTATTATGGCTGAATTATGCAGTATGAATGAAGAAAGAGAGAAAATCAGATACAGACCAGTTCATGAAAGATCTTGTCCATCTTTTTAAGGACTTTTTGTTAAGAACAGTAGGAAATCTCTGAAGAATTTTAGCAGAGAAACAGCATGACCATATTTGCATGTTTTAAAGATTCATAAACTGTTCACTCTGAACAAAAATATTTACTGTGCCCTCAGGAGTTCACACATAAACAAACAGAAGCAATGTAATAATATAATACCTACAGTGGTTTAAAATGCTATTTACACTAGCATATACTCATTAGACAAGCATAAAATTTATGGGGACACAGATAAGAGGACAATTAATATTGTTTGTAAGGGAAGTATTAAAGAAAACTTAAGAACAGGCCATTTTGTGCTGGAGTAGAAAGTTAATTAAACCCTTCAAGTAAATACTTAAGGTATATACCTAAGTAAAATTTCATTTACAACTCTGACTATCTCTCATTTGTGTTCAATTACTGCTTTTTCTGTCATCATTTTTTATATTATTATTTTTCTATTCATGCTTAGTGTTAAAATAAATTTAGTTGAAGTATATTAAGTGTTTGAATGTGTATGAGAAAAACTACCTTATCTAATCATGAAAGTGTTTAAGTTGCAACTACTTAGTAGGTACAGTATTTCTGTATGTTAACAGTATGTTATCAGAACAGTATGTTACCAGAAGTATGTACTTTGCTGGAAGTAAACTCCAGCTGTCTTTTCCCTAGGAATTTGGCTCACTCCCTGCCCTTCTCAGATTCCTTGCAATTAGACTATCCATGTAATTGAGTTCAATGGAATAACTCAGTGGAATGTCCTTCTTCCAGAGTTGGCCTAGTAAGATCCCACAAGGACTTTCACATTTTTCTCTCCTCATGTATTGGTATGCTGAATGCAGATGATCCAACCCAGGATTCCATAAAGGCCCCAGGAAATGATGGAGCCATAGAATAGAGGGAGTTTGGGTGACAGAGTCGCAGCTTACAAGACAATTGCCCATGAGAGTCACTTAACCCATTATCACACTATGAGGTTAGAGAGAAACTTACTTTTATTTGGTTCAAGTCACTGAAATTTGGGAGTTACCATAGCTAGTGTTAATAACCTTGACAAATAAAATCCTATATTATTTTCTTCATTTCTTTTAGGAATTTGAGGGCTTCTTTAAGCCTTCAGTCTCTGTTATAAGACTTGACTATTAGCATTCCCAGAGATTATCTCCTTTACTAAGGGTATAATATCTGTCCTTTACATAGTCAATTAGTACAGTGTTAGTGATGATTCTTAGGAACTTTGACTAATATTTGAGGATTCAAATTTTTATGTCATTTATTAATTAGACTAGCTAATATTTATTGAACAGAGATTAAGTTAAATGATACAGAGTTGTGGTCTTGATATGTCATACATTAAGTTATGTGGGTAGTTTTTGCTTGGTTGTTCTTATAGGATAATACTACTAGGGAATCATAAAGGAAATATCTCTTATAGCAAAACAGGTTTATCCTGATATTAGGCACAGCACTAATTTTTATAGCTATGAAAATTATCTGGTGAAAAACACTTATTAATGAGATATGGTTTGCTCAATTTACCTGGTTACAAATAGATGTGGGGTAAGAGTAAGTATTAGCTGTCACAGATATTTCTCAAATAATTAGCCATTAAGAAAATCATAATTTTAAGTGTATGAAGTAATTTTTCCAAGTCAAAGATTCTCAGAAAAACATCACACTTTGTCTGGATCCAGTAAGATCTAAAAGCCAGTCCAGAGTCTTTACTATTCTCCCATTCAGCATCACATATGGTTAACTCATGAAGGCCTGAGTGAGAAACCCTGTTTGATGCCTACTGACTCTTTGACAGACCCTGGGCAATTTACATAACCTCTCTCAGCCTCATGAAATAATAGTACCTTGTGCTTCTGCCCTTGATCCCCTGCTGTTCTTTTCTCAACACAGCAGCCAGAGTGATCCCATTAAAACATTTAAGTCACATCATTTTATGACTTTTCTCAAAAATCACCAATGGCTTTTCATCTCACTAAGAACAAAAAGTCAGTCTTGATAATGGGCTACAAGGCTATGTGTGATTGGATAACTGTCTGACCTCATTTTCTATTCCTCTTGCTTGTTCACTCTGTTCCAGCTCACTAGCCTTCTTGCTAGTTTTCAAAATTGCCCAGTAAAAGAGCAGGGTTTAAAAACATGCCTCGTTCCTGTCTCCTTTGCATCGTTATTTTTGATTTATCAACATTTTAAATGAGAGCTTTCTTAATCTTCAGAATAAACTCATAACAATAATAATAGTTAACATTTTATTGTGTTTATCATGTGCCAACATGATGTCTTTCAATCTTCGTAAATACCCTAAGAGGTGGTAATACCTAGTGGTTTTAAAGTACACTGTAGAATCATGCTAACAGGGTTTAAATCCCCATTCTACCACTTATTGAGTGTGACTTTGGGAAGTTACTTTACCTCTCTCTGTCTATAAAATAAGGAAAATTCTGTTTTACCCAATAGTTATGTTATGCATGAATATTTATAAAGTGCCTAGAAGGAGATTGAGCACATAGCATAAGGATTTGCTAAATATATAAATAAAAATAAATTTGTATTGTTTGTGCCTTAATTTCATTATCTGTAATATGGGAATAATAATACAGTATTAATCCCATAGGATTTTTGTGGAATTAAATGAAATAACATGTCTCATAATCAAACAGTGTCTGGCATATGGTAAGCCCTCAGTAAATGTTAGTTTTAATATTTTTGCTATCATTAGGACATGAAAGTTTAGACAGATTAACTAAAATGTCAAAGGTTACACAAGTTGTAAGCATCTAAATCATTTGTTTTCAAGACTCATTTAAAATGGCATTCTTAACCACAACCTTAAAGCATTATATGCATATTTTTTGTTTGTGAGTCCCCATCGTTCAAGTGAAGCATAAAAGCTTCCAATTTCTGTTCTTTTATGTGTAACATATAATAATGTGTAAAAACACAACTGTTTTTGTTGTGTAGTAAATTTTAAAAATCCATCTATGTTGTTTCCTCTTCCCAATTTATTGTACAGCATCATTTCTAATCTAGATTCTAGACATGTAGATAAAGGAGAGGCATGAGCTCACAGTAAGTTTATGGAGATTGGAATCTGAACTTCTTCTGGGATAGAATGTCTCCTCTCCTTTACCATGACTTCATTCTCAATTGCCAAACTGTATCACAAAGCTGAGAGTTCTTGCTCAAATGGAGAAAGGTGAGGGTTACCCCAGTCTTACATCTGGGGACGCTAATCCTGTGGTTGTAGCTAAAATAGTACTCTGTTTTCAGAACTTCAGAGACCTCCCACCCTTCCTTTTTGTATGTTTGTTTCTTTTTAATTCTCAGTGTTCATTTATGATAGAAATAGAAGAAATCATTAGAGCACTATAATATTAATAACATAAGGTAGTTTTTTTAGATCATGAATTCTATGTTTCTTACCCTTCATTTGTTCAACCACAAAACCCAATAATGAACTGTATCCAAAACAAAATAGTTATTGCAGAATAACTTTAGGTGAGCAAAGGCAGCCAAGTATAAGTTTTAGAATGTTTTCATGGGGAAACATCTGCAAAATGTTTGTGCAGTGGGAATAACACAAGGCTTTACATAACAATTGTACAGCATATTTTCTTTTTGGCAACAAGGAAACACCCATGCAGCATATTTAAAAATATTTGTGTATTCGAGCTACATTTTTATTGGCAATGGACACACAACCACAGTGACCAGGCATCAATCAACATTCTCTTTTCCAGCTGTTTCACAAAATGTATAATCAGTCACAAAATGTATTTGGTTCCACATATATGCATTCTTAACTTTTCCCTTCTGTCTCATGAAACACACTACTGGAAAAACTGGGCACATTTTGGATATTCAAATTAAGAATCATCTAAATGGAATGGTGGTGTCTCTATTTTCTAAAACAAGCCTCATGAAAAGCAAAAGCACTATTAAATTCTGAGAAAAAGAAGGATGTCCTAAAGAATAAGTATTTAAAGAAAACATACAATTTGCTAGTAATACTATGCAATAAATAATAATGTGCAGTTCTGGAAGAGCCATGAAGCCCTTGTCAGAAACTGAAAATGGAAGAGTTCTCAATTCTCATTTCCACTGTAAATTGGGGCTAACTGATGGTCAGGAGCAAGTAGGAACTCCATGTACATGTGATTAATCATTAGAAGAGAAGATGGAAAAATAATGAAATTCTCATTTTTTTTCTATATGAAAATAAGTATATATATATGTATGTATATATGGAAAGCGAAGTATAAAAGATGTATGAGAAGCAGTCACTGCTACTGAGAAGCTTATCAGTTCTAAACTGCATATTCATAAGTAAAGTCTCTACAGTCAGATAAGAGCTGTGATGAGTGCGAGCCAATCTCCCAAGGGATAGTCCAGCAGAAACAATGTTTAAGGTGCCAAATATTACTGGACTAAATTGAAGTAAATGCCATTTAATTCATATACTCTGATATGATTAATTATATGAATATCAAAATGAACTTGGTCCTACTGGCACCAAAACAGATGGGGCCCTTGTGTAGAAATGTGAAGCTCCAACTTCTCTCTGTAGTGATAAGCACATGTATGTAGCCTGGCAAACCATGGCCAGCTACCAAACCATTAGGCAGCTAGCAGTCACCTAGAATCATCAAGCTATAGGAGGGTTCTCAAGCCCAAAGGTGAAAAACCTAGTTCTCCTTTCCAGCAAAAACAAATTAATTAAATGAACTACTTATTTAGTTAACTGAATCTATAGCTCCAAAAGTTGTAGGCACATTATAAATAAAAGAAAATCAGAAAAATAAAAGAAAATCAAACAAAATGAGTTACCACCTCACACTAGTCAGAATGGCTAAAAATCACAAGTCAGGAAAACAAATTTTGGCAAGGATGCAGAGAAAGGGGAAACTTCTTACACCATTTGTGAAAATGCAAGCTGCTCTGGAAAGCGATATGGAGGTTCCTCAAGAAGTTAAAAATAGAGCTACCCTATGACCTAGCGATTGTACTACTAGGTGTTTACCCAGAGGATAAAGCTTTGATCCTAAGGGGCACCTGCACTCCAATGTTGATAGCAGCAGTGTCCACAAGAGCCAAACTATGGAAAGAGCCCAGGTGTCCATTGGCAGATGAATGAATAAAGATTATATATATATATATATATATATATATATATATGCATATACATATGTATATATATATGATGGACTATTACTCAGCCATCAAAAAGAATGAAATCAGCATTTACATCAATATAGATGAAACTGGAAGGTGTGTGTATATATATATATACACACACACATACATGTGTATACATGTATACACATGTATATGTATATGTATACACATATATATACATATGATGGACTATTAGCCATCAAAAAGGATGAAATCTTAGCATTTACATCAATGTGGATGGAACTGGAAGGTATTATGCTGAGTGAAATAAGTCAGCCAGAGAAAGACAATTATCTTGTGGTTTTACTCATATGTGGAATTTAAGAAATAGAGGATCATAGAAGAAGAGAGGGAAAAATAAGGTAAGATAAAATCAGAGAGGGGGACAAACCATAAGAGACTTTTAACTATAGGGAACAAACTGAGGGTTGCTGGAGAGGAAGTTGGTGGAGGGATAGGGTAATGGGTATTGGGCATTAAGGAGGGCACAGGATGTAATAAGCACTGGCTATTAAATGCAACTGATAAATAACAGAACTCTTCTGAAACTAATGATATACTGTTAACTAATTGAACTTAAATAAAATAAGTTACAAAAGAATTACTGAAAAGTAGAAATTATTTTCTAAATATAAATATAGTAGAAATGTGATTTTAACCATATTTTGAATGAGATTTTGTTATTAGATCAATGAATGTTCCCTCTAAGTGATTAGAGCAACTAATATTACCTATAAATTTCAAATAACTTAAATTATGTTATAGTCTGTGTGTTATAAATTGTTTTCAACAGAGTAATATTGTTAATGGAAATTAAATTCCCTATATCTTTTTTTTTCTAACTAATCTTCTCCCTTACCAGTAATTGTTGGACAGATTTAAGAGATTGCAACCTTAGGTATCTACAGGGACTAGTCAGGCTACGTGAGGGATAAACTAGGCCTGCTAGGGGCTGTGTTCTTCTAGAGATCACATTTTCTATTAAAGGGCGTAAACTGATTTAGCTTAGCTGGTTGTTCTTTTGCAGACATTTGGAACATTACAAAATTTCTAAATTTATTTTATTAAAACCTAGAAATTTGGCTTTTCTTTACAAACACTTAAATTGAAAATGTTACCAACTAATAACACTTTATGAAATACTTTATAGGTCTAATAGAACATGTTTTCTGGCTGACTTAGCAATCTGTGCCAATATGTCTTGGTCTTGACCAATCATGAGGCATGCACTAGTTCTTTGAGACCACACAAAGAAAGACCTAATCTAATCTGGGAATTCTTGGGAGGTGTTATCAGTTATGATCAGCTGGATTATGCTGTGATAGCAAAGAACCCCAAACTTTAGAGGCTCACATAAACAAAGATTTGTTTCTCCCTTGTGCTATATGTCCATAATAGGTAAAGAAAGAGGTTTTGCTTGTCATGGCTGGAGACTGAGAATGATGAAACCCCCCCATCTGGAACACAGAGGCAAGAGAGATATGGAAGACCCCTACAATGGCTTTTCAAATGACACATATCACTTAGTTGCTCTCACTGGCCAAAGCTAGTCATATAACATATAGTAAAGAATTTAGCCTTGCCAAAACAAAGGTTTGGCTTTTTCCCTCAGCTCCTGATCAGAGTGTCTTTCTTTAGGGTGAGTGCTAGCCTGTACTTGACAATGCTAGGGTGGGGGATGGCCATGTCCCAAAGACTGCCCATGTGAGAGTTTTGGGTTGTGCGGTATCAGTTGACTTAGAGATCTAAGTTCAGCGTCTTGGGTAATCACTTAGTCTATCATGTCTGTGTATTGAAGTCTTAGTAAAAACTCTGGACTCAGAGCTTAAGTGTCTCTCTCTGCATCTTGTCACACATCGACACTGAGAAGGTAGTGGGTCTGAGCACAACAGAACCCTTACATTTGGAGCCTTCTCAGACCCTGCTCTAGAGATGCATCCTTTGGCTATATTTTTCATCTGTATTCTTTCTCTGTAGTCATTCACTGTGTTATTGCAATAACATGCAGTGAATTCTGTGAGTCCTTTTAGGGAATTACCAAACTTTACAGTGGTTTTGGAAATTCCCTGATTTTGCAGTGGTATTGAAGGAAGGGCAATATTGGAGATTGCACTAAAACTTCATAATTTGGCTAAATCTGGGTACATGGTCACTCTTCAGTGCAATAGGGTGGGATGCACAGAGTGCCCTCAAGGAAAAACTCTAGAAATTTTGCAAATTTTAATCCAATATAACACAGTGAGCTTTGGGAGGGAAATGATACTTGCGCTCAGTCGTAAAGGATATATAGGAGTCAGCATCGTAAAGATAGTTGTGAAGTTTCTGCTAGAGATAGGGACACAGTACAATTAGTCATGAAATGTTGGCCTATCATAATATGAGCAGAGAATTTACTCTCTTTATTCCCAAATAAACCAAAGGGGAGTGGTAGGTCTGGGCTAGGTCTTAAAGGACTTTCCATGATTAGGAAGATAAAAGTGCTTAATGATAAACAAGACTGATTGGGAAGAAGAATCTTGGATTGAGTCAGCACTATGAGGTCAGCAAAGAAACTGGGTGCTAGGGGAAGCTTCATCAAAGGAAGTCAGTATGAGAGAGAGCTGACTACAGTCTGAGAGGGAAGCTCCATGGAGTAAGGGTTTTTTTCCTGAGCACTCACTGTTATTCAGTCAAATGGGACCTTATGGTGTTAAGGGTTTGAAAATGTTTAGCAGCACTAATCATTCTCTTCTCGCCAAGATCTCTTTTAGTGAGTAAGTTTAGTCCGATTCCTCAGGGGATTTTGGAGGTGTGTTGGGACATCTGTCTTCATGGGTATAAGGGTTTTGAAGAGGTGCCCTGAAGTCCAAATGGTAGAAATCTTTTTCTTCATGACCTCACCCCCTCCCCCACTGCCCTGGGAAATAAAATCCTGTATGTAGTGACCCAGAATGCTGGCATATTACTGTTTGAAACGTATAAAGTGTGTTTTCTGCACAGTGTACTCTAATGACGTAATAACCCTTGTCATAGTCCATCCAGGCTGCTATAACAAAATACCATACACTGGGTGGCTTAAATAGCAGACATTTATTTCTCACAGTTCTAAAGGCTGAGAAATCCAAGATCATGCCTGGAAGATTCTGTGTCTGGTAAGAGTCCATTGCTGGTCATCTTGCTATGTCCTCTAATAGAAGGGGTGAAGTTGTTCTCTAAGGTCTCTTCTATAAGGGTACCGATCTCATTTATAAGAGCCTTCATGAGCTAATAATTTCCCAAAGGTCCCACAGCCAAATACCATTACATTGGGATTAAGTTTCAACATACGAATTTTTAGGGGACACATTGATTCTATAGCAGCAGTTTAAAGGAGAGTGTTTGAGTAATAATTTGAGATGGTAGCCAGTAAGTTTTTTTCCTCTTCAATGGCCATCTCCATTCGAAGTTTCCAGGGGGACTTATCAGGAAAACATCAGGAAAAAATGACAAATTCTTAGTTTTAGAGTTCAAAAAGCACTCACCAGTGTAAGAAATAGTTTACAGGGTATGTAATCTGGTAGAAGAGGGTTTTTTTTTTTATTGTTTGGTTGGTTGGTTGATTATTTTTTGTTTTGTTTTGTTTTGTTTTGTTTTGTTTTTAATCTAGACCATACAAAAGGCCAGAGAAGCTCAAAGAAGGATTATGAAAGTAGATTTGATGGTGTGAGTTCGGGGAATAGTAGGTATAGTGTTTAACTTTCCAGATTCATCCACTGGTAATAATAATAAGAAATCCCTTTTTACATTGGAGAACACAATAGACTAGACCAGTGCCATCTGACATTTTCTACTAGGATCTTTGGTTGTAGTTTCTTCTACCAGAGTTGGTTGAGATCAGGGGTGATCTTTGGTTAGAGTGATTCCCTGCTGCTGGCTCTAAGTCTTCCCATTGGCTCATATGGGTTTGGAATATCAGTCAAATCTAAGGGGGCTGATAAGAGCCAAGTGAGGATCAGTGGATCCAAAGGAGCCTTAAAAAAAAAATTATTTATTTATTTATTTATTTATTTATTTATTTATTTATTTGACAGACCGAGATCACAAATAGGCAGCTGGGTGGGGCAGGGGTGGGGGTGTGGGGAAGTGGCTGGCTCTCTGCTCACCAGAGATCCTGATACTGGGCTTGATCCCAGGACTCTGGGATCATGACCTGAGCTGAAGGCAGAGGCTTTAACCCACTGAGCCCCCCAGGTGCCCTGAATGGGGCCTTTCTGATAGTTGGGACAAGGAGAACCCAGAGAATGATTTGCTTTATCTTAATGACATTGGACATATCCGTGAATTCAGAGTGCACAGGTTCTGATAGCAAAGACTACAATGAGAAATTTATCAGCTCTGTTAAGTTTTAGAATAGAAGTGGGTCTCACTTAAAAGAGTAGTTGACATGAAGAACATTTTGCGGTGTGGCAGAACAGACCTGAAACAGATTAACAATAGAGCTCTCCATTACACACACTGATGCCTTTTGGAATTTAGCATCTCCAAATGGGCAGGTGGATGGGTAGGGCGAGTTTGAAAGGTTTAAAATGCCATCCAGATGCCAATGACTCTCAGACATGACTCCATCACTTACTTTCTCTTGATCTCCAGACTGTGTATCTAGCTGTCTGCTCAACATCTATAAGCAGGTGCCTAATTGGAACCTCAAATTTGACATTTCCAAAAGGAATATTTTTCAGCTCTAATCAGAATTGGCTACGTAATTTGCAGAGGCCGGTGCAAAATAAAAACGGTATCTTGCTCAAAAAGTAGGAAAGGTATTAAAGGTATCTTAAAGGTATTAAAGGTATTAAAACATAAAGCTTTCCCCCCTTTTGTGCTCTCTCTCTCTCTCTCTCTCTCTCAATTAATCATGGTAATTTTCATTTGGTATTTAATGTCATGGTCCTTCAAAATGGGAAAATAATCATGGACAAATGCAGACCATCACAGGGCCAGGAGAGATGGCAGCAGCAGGAACTACAGGTTGTACCTGAGGTAGAGGCAGGGTAGTCAAGCCAGGCATCTCCCCTTCCACAGACCACTGCCTTTTCTAAGGGTATTGCAACCTTCATGCATGGTCATGGTAGGTATCTGGATGTGGGGTGGCCTGGAAAAACCACGGTGAGCCTGCCCCCCGGGGTGGAAGGCTATAGCAGTCACCGATGGGGTGGGGAGGCCAAGGCTATAGTGTCTGGGGTGTCTGTTAAGAGCTCATCCTAGGGAAACAGAATATCAGCAGGAGTTGAGGCTCCAGTGTCCCATTGGATTTCATTTACAAAACACAAAATCAAAGATAAAATCATTAAAAATACCAAGATGTCCAACACAGGGCATTAAACCCCAATGTGGGGCCCTTCTGGGAATGGAGAACTATGTGACTGCATTGGTTTCATACCTATGAAGCTGGCCCTGACTCTATCCCCCAGTGCTGCTTCTCCTCCAGTCTACTTTAACTCAATAAATAACACAACTTGTCAGATATTCATTGTTTATACTCAAGTTATCATCCTTACTTTACTAATAACCCACATCAGTTACATTAAGAAACTACTGTCAGCACTGTATCTAAAATATAAACCCTTTCCAACCACTTTTCATCACCTCTTGGATTATCACAACAGCTTCTTAAGTTCTGTCTCCTGCTTTCACTCTTGCCCACCTAGAGTTTGTCCTCCACATAGCAATCAGTCTTGTAAAAATATAAAATAGGCCACTTCACAGTTGTCTCAAAATTTTCACATCACACTTAAAAATAAAAATCTTATCATGGCTTGCAAATATTTATAAGATACAATCTTTGCTTATCTTTCATGCTATGTTCCTTAAACATTGAGATTTTTATATTTTGTCTTTTATATCCCTAAAATGTTCTTCCCAGAGTTTTCTTTGTAGATGTCACTTCCTTAGAGAGATATTCTCTGATAATCCTTTTGGGAGGTTTTTTCCTCTGGCACAAAACATTTGGTGTCTTTTCTTATACCAATAATCAGTTTTCCAGTTCTCTGAAACCTATTTCATATCCATCAATTCAATTCAATTCTGCTACTAACTATAGAGAGTCAACATGGATCCCACAGGTAGAAGGTCTCAGTCCCACATGACTGCTTCCTATTACAGATGCCAGTCAAAATCCTGGGCCACTTGTACCTTCCACTGGTCAGCTATAAATTGGAGGTTCCTACAATCCCCTCCTCAGATCCAATAATTTCTAGAATAGTTCACAGAACTCAGGAAGACACATCATTTATGTTTACCATTTCATTTATAAAGGATATAGATGAACAGCCAGATGAAGAGGAGGAGAGGGCTAGATCCAGAAGGATCCCAAGCGTAGGAATGTCTGTTGCTGTGGAGTTGTGGTATGTTACATTCCTAGCATGTGGATATATTCACCAACCTGGAAGCTCTCTGAACCTCTTAGTTCAAGAATAATTGTAGAGCTCAATCTTCAGCTCCCCTCTCCTTCAAAGGTTGGTGTATAGGCTAAAATTTCTAACTCCCTATCACTTGGTCTTTCTGGTGATCAACCCCACTCTGAGGCTGCCTAGCCCCAACCCTCTCCCAGCCCCAACACCAAGTCACCTTATTAGCATGAACTCAGGTGTCATTGAAAGTTACGTATGGAATAAAAGACACTCCTGTCATTAGGAAATTCTAAGGGTCTTAGTATCTCTGTGCCGGAAACAGAGACCAAATATGTATTTTTAATTATACCATATTTATTTAAAATAGAAATTTGCATTATTCTTTTACCCCTTCTTAAGCTTATTTTTCTTCCTCACATTTAGCACAACACTTATACTAATAACTTGTTTGTGTATTTGTTTTCTGTATCCTCAAGTATAATACCAGCTCTAAGAAGTCAGAGGCTTTGGCTGTCTTATCACCCCTTTTATCCCCAGGGCCTAAAACAAGAGCATACTTAGCCCTCAATAAATATTTGTTGCGTAAAAGAATATATAAACATAACTATATATTTAACCTAAATTTATAAAATAAATTAAAATCTGATAATACCCAGAAGTGACTAGAGTTTATTTTTCATATAAGGTAAAACCAGGGCTTGGAATTAGAAATTAAATTCAGTTAAATGTTATATACCTGCCTACTTGAATCTTCGTCATTTAATTTATAAACACCATATCAGTATCTTTATAAGTTCTTACAACTACCGCTTCAGGAACCTTAAATTGAACAATGCTTTACATGTAAGATATTGTATCAGTTTTCTTTTGCAGGTGTAACAATTTATCACAAATTTAGCAACTTAACACAAATTTGTTATTTTACAACACAGAGGTCAGAGGTATGAAATGTGTCTCAGTAGGCTAAAATGGAGGAGCTGGCAAGACTGTTCTTGCTAGGGGAGAATCTCTTTCTTTTTTTTCTAGCTTCTAGCAGATGCCTGCCTTCCTTGTTTCATGATCCCTCCTTCCACCTTTGAAGCTAGCAATGGCAGGTTGAGATTTTCTCGTCATATTTCTTTACTTTCTTCTATTTTAAAGAGGTACGTGGTAATCCAAGATAATCTCTCCATCTCAAGTTTCTTAATTTTATTATATCTGCACATCATTTTTCCTTATAAAGTAACATATTCATAGATTCTGGAGATTAGGACTTGGACATTTGGGGGGATTCACTATTCAGCCTGCTACAGCTAACAATTAGCGTTATTTCCCAATTAACCATATTTTTAAAATAATTTTTAAAGCCTTAGAAGAAGGTGATACAAAGTCAGATGATTAGGGCACTCAGGAAGCTAAGTGAAGACTAGTAGGTGGGCATCTTGGTGCTCAGAAGAACATATGCTCCAATCAAGGGATCAGCAGTGTCTTAGCTTCATCCAAATGTTGCCATGCAGAGATTTGAGTCCAGGGTGGTCAGTTCACTTTTGCAAGACAATCTGGAAATGCAAATTTATATGTAGAACGCCCTAATTTTTGCAGTGTTGGCAACAAGCTACATGATGTTTTTCAAAACTCTGCAGGCTAAAACATGTCTGTAAGTAGACCCTGACCTCTGAGTCCCCATTGTGCTGCCTAACTTCTAGATGACCAAGAGGAGCCCTCCAGCGAACTGTACACCTGTCTAGTGAATTATGTTTTGGGTATTAGGAGCAATGTATAAAATGTCTGTCTTTTGTGGCAAGATATTACTTGGAGTTAGTTCATAGTTACATGGGATTTATACATAGGTATTGCTAAAGAGACATTTCATTAAAATTGGTTTGTCTTCATTTACTTACTGAAGAATATTTAATAAGTTACTATTTATTAAGTTCCTCCTCCTGTGAGGCACTGTAGTGAATAAGAAGATAAATCAGACAGGGCCCCCTTCCTCAAGGAACCTGCCATCAAGGGCCTGCCCATTAAAATTTTGACGAGGAAGATCGAACTTCAGTGAAAAAAAAGGTCACTGCTTTTGAGGAGAATCAAGTCTTTATTGAAGACTTGAAATAAAGTATATTTAAGTTATGCCTTAAAGGATGGAAGCTAAATACTCCATTCCTTTTTTTCTTGTATTGTGTGTGTGTGTGTGTGTGTGTGTGTGTATAGTTGAACAGTTGTTTCTAGGCCCTTGGTTCATAAGGACCTCGCTACATAATGTGTCTAGATAACTTACCATGCAATGCAATTTTAAAGGGTGGACTAACAATGAAAAGTGAATGACTGATCAAAGACATTAATCTTAACCCATATTTTCCTTATGAAGCTTTAGGAATGCTTCAGTAGATGGAAAATATAGTGCATTGTCTTAGTATTTGAAACAAAAGTAAAAGTTAGAATAAGTGCTAGTGCAGTGAGAAATGTTAAACGTGATGGGCAAACCAGCTGAACAAACAGGCTGGAAATTTGTTTTATGAAACTCACCTTACAGAATTTCACCCAATAAAACACATGGGTATGCAGTATTAATTTTTTTCTGTGCCTATGTATCATCACAAAAGGCCCTTTTTAATCATATTCTGGGTGCACATTTGGTCCCATTTGAACACAATTTATGAACACTTACTTTCTTATTTGAATTCTACTTTTTGACAAAATGGGCAAGAATCCAAGTAAGGCAGCATGGTTAACTATTATTCTAATACATACAGACCAGAATCTTAATGCAAAACAACTCAAATTCGCCAGAACTCAATATACCATGAAATTGTAATCCTTTACTTTATTTGATTGTCCTCAGTATAATTCTATATCCCTTTCAAACTTTTATGACAAATAAGTACATTTGGAACATAATTAAAAGAAATACAGGTTATATAACAACAACCACAACAAAATCTCTGATTCCATTTTAATCATAAAAAAACAATTAAGCAAGAGTTAGAAAAAAAAAACCATGTTTCTTTGGCCTCTTGATTCCTTATTCTATAAGATTATCCCCAGAAGTCTGCACTCTACCACTTTTCCCAGATCAGATGTAGATTTAGCCAGATATGAAGGAATACAAGTCAAAATGACTTAACCCATTTCAGCTTTGCCAAATAAACATTTAAACATGGTTTTCTCTCTTACTCTTTCCTAAAACTTCCAAGGCATCTGAGGATGTGTAATCCAGCTAATGTGAGTTTGTTCCTTGGTGAGTTATAGATAGGAATTACAACAAGTGGACTTATCACACAAAGGAAACTTTACTGGCGGCAGATAAGGAGGTCCTAGAGAGTAACTTCCAAAATCATGACCCGCTAAGTAAGGGTGAATGGGTTTCTCTTTTTCAGGGATAGGATGAATATTCAAAAAGGGGAGTTTTGTCACTGTATGTGAGATGAGCACAAAAGGTCGCTCATGCATGTACCCTGAGGAAATGGACCTGTACATACATTGTAGGTTCATGACATTTCTGCTCCTCTTGGTTTTTTGTTTTCAGGTTTTTTTCAAGGTTCATAATTTATTGTACAAATTGAGTATCACATCATGAGTTGACATTAGCTTCTCCAGGCATGGGAACATAACAGGCAAAGTGTACAGGTTAAAATCCATTTATGTTGCTTTCACAGCTGGTGGTTTTTTTTAGACCTTAACTTGAATTATAAGACCGTCAAAGCAGTGCCTCCGTATGTGGTGGGTACACAATTCATTCTACCTGTGAGAGTGTAAGAGTTGAAATATTTTTTGATACTAGTGAAATGGAATTACGCATCAGTTTCTAGACCTGCCTTGCAGGTCTTGCAGTCTTTCTCGTGTTGCAGAAGGCGCCAATGCCGCTGCTTGTCTGTACTCTTTGAATGGAGACTTCAGCATTATAATGAGGTAGAGGTAACTGTCTGGTCATTCCGTGGTCTTTCTGCCTCAACATGAGTCAGGGTTGCGCTCAAGCTGGCCTGGGTGGTCTGCATAACTCTTAGTCTGACTGCTTGCTGGGGGTAGTTTCCATTTCAGTCACGGGGTGCTTTGCCTGTGGGTGTTTTGCTTGTGTTAAAAGATAAGCTGGGAAGAAGAGCTTGAGGAAAACGTGAGCTACGTTTGGTGCTTCATGCAGGTGGGCAGCAAAAATAATCAGGTCTTGGGGTCTTGCTGGTGACAAATGGAGTTAAACAAAAATCCTTTGTTGTCATGGTTTGCAAGTTTTGTCTATTGAGGCAGTAATCAATTTAATGTGTATCACTACTATTTCCAATACTATGTTAGTTTCGCTCTGGAAGGTCTTTGGATGTACCGCACCAGATACTGGCTGGATGGTATTTGCACTGTTTTTTACTTCCAGTTTAGTCTGCATTTTATCACACACAGGTGTTTCTGAATCTTCTGTCCTTTAAATGGGTTGTTAGGGTAATCTTACTGGAACTATCTGTATGTTTTAGCCCACAAGAATCCAAATGAGGACATTT
>NC_058094.1:197250000-197370000 GCF_020171115.1 Neogale vison | reverse complement strand
ACTAGAGAGTATAATACTAAGCAAAATAAGTCAAAGAAAGACAAATACCAAATGATATATATGGAATTTAAGAAACAAAGCAAATGAGTAAAGAGAAAAAAAAGAGAGAGAGTTAAACCAAGAAACAGACTCCTAACTATGGAGAGCATAAACTGACGGTTACCAGAGAGGAACTGGGTGGGGGAATAGGTGAAATAGGTGATGGGCAATAAGGTGTGCCCTTGTGACGAGCACCAGGTATAATATGGAGGTGTTGAAACAACTGTAATAGGCACCTGGAATGAATATTCCACTGAGTGTTAGCTAACTGGAATTTAAATAAAAACTTGAAAAAGGGTAGTAACCAAGATAAAATTAACATTCCCCTCAGCTTGACTAACCGTTAGATAGGTTTCTACCTGGCCATAGGCCCCTTACCTTTCTTACAGCATTTACCTTAGAAAACTTGCAGTTGCAAATTCTTTCTCTGCCCCTTTGGGATATAAATCTTTATCCAGCCCTTTTCCACTTTTACAGTGGAGGACTGTCTTTCTCAAGGCTCTGGGAGCCATCTTTTTGAAATGTAATCAGTAAGAAAGATTGTGTCCCTATCTCCCAGTGTTTGTGGGAGAGTAGGAGCCTAACTTCAAAAAGTACCAATTAGCTAGCCTAATCACATGGACAACCTCCCTTCTAGTGCTCTTTGCTTCTTTCTACTGTTTCACTCTAGTGGCTAGAAATTCTCCTTTTTTTTCAGTGGAAAAGAAGTTGAGTTCAATCTCTCTTCCATATTGCAGTAGTCTTTTTTTTTTTTTTCTTTAAGATTTTATTTATTTATTTGTCAGAGAGAGACACAGCAAGAGAGGGAACACAAGCAGGAGGATTAGAAGAGGGAGAAGCAGGCTTCCCACTGAACAGAGAGCCCAATGCAGGGCTTGATCCCAGGACCCTGGGATCATGACCAGAGCTGAAGGCAGAGGCTTTAACCCACTGAGCCACCCAGGCACCACCCCCCATTGCAGTAGTCTTGAATAAAGTTTCATTTGTCACTGATAATTCACAGACCTGTACCCCTGACACAAATAATACATGATATGTTAATTTTTTAAAAAGTTTTAGTTGTCATTTTAAATAATTTTCTAATGCAATTCTTCTTTTATAATTCAAGAAGAAAGCTCTAGAGAGAAAGTAGAACTCTTTTGGAAGCCTGGAATAAGTAATGACCTACACTAAGTGAAGTAGAAAAGCCAGAGTTCTATGGGAGATGGTAGAGGAAAGAGTCAAAAGGCTTATGAAAAGGGGCATGTCAGAAGGGATAGACTTAAGTAAATCTGAAAAACCCACCAGCCAACTATATTCCAAGGAAGAACTTGAAGAACAACCTATTGCTAAAGCAATAAAAAATATGCTTATGGCAGGAGTAATAGAATTATTGAAAGTCTTGGTGGATGGTCTCTAGAGCCCAGGGAGGATAGCGGAGATTATGTTACAGAACTGGGCTTCCTGACAACAGTGGAGATGATAGATATTTAACCACCAAAGGAAGCTGGGGACAATAATTGTAATGTGTAGCAAGGTTGGAGTAGCATCCAGAACCGTGGGACTTGTAAAGTGCACAGTGTTCCTAGGGGCGAGGTTGATGAACAGCCAACAATCATAATGCTAAGTTTATATAACTAAAGGAAATCAAGGAAATGTTGCCTTAATAAAAAGGCACAATCTTTTGCGAATTTCCAAACTTGATCCAGATCTCAAATCTGGAATCCAGTGACCGAAGAAGCTGGATCTCTTGAGGAAGACATCTGTGACCCTGTGGTGGATGTGTATAGAAATGATTCACTTCTTCCACAAGATATCTAGCACCATTATTTAGGCCATTGTACACTGGGGAAATGAGAAGATGAGATATTTTGAGAACTGTTGGACACAGAGTCTGAAGATACCTTGATTTCCAAGGATCTGGACCATTGTAAGCATCCCCTCTGGAATGAGCAAATGTGTAGGTCAGATAAAAATAGAGCCCTGGTGTATGTCTGACTCATAATGGGTCTAATTGGTATCTGAGCCCATTCTATGTTTATTCCCTAATTATCCAAGTGCATAACTCCAAATGTGTAACTGGGTAGTCGTCAGAACCCTAACATTGGGTCCTTGGCTTATGTATGGGGTGGGAGCTGTTATAGTGGAAAGGCCAGGTGGAAGCTTTTATACCCCCCTCCCCACACCAAAATAGTATGTGAAAATCATATTGTATTCTTGGGGGACTGGCAAAGATTTGTGCTACCTATCAAGACCTAGAGGTGTGGTGGTCTAACTCCTCCAATAATCAGATGGTGGCAGATAGTGAAGATGGCTGTAAATTTTGTTGCACCTGCTGTGCTGCATGTGGTATTTTGTAGCACAAGTGCAGCTGCTATGCTGCAGTATGTGGTATGTTTGTCTAGAATAGATTAATGTAGCTTCAGATATATAGTCTGCAGTCACTAATTTGGTTAATATGTTCTTTTCCATCACCTTCAGGAAAGAGAACCAGAAACAGTTTGCATTTATGTGAGATGGAGAGTAGTGCCTGTATTGGTCATTTTGGGCTGTTCTAACAAAATACCATGGACTAGATAGCTTAAACAGTGGAAATTTATTTTCTCACAGTTGTAGAGGCTGGAAGTCCAAGGTCAGGATGCCAGCAGGGTCAATTTCTAGTGACACCTTTCTTACTAGCTTGCAGGGAGCTACCTTCTTACTGTGTTCTCATGGTTTTCCCTCTGTGTGTGCCTTCCTCTTCTTGTATCTCTTCTCTTCTTATATGGACATCGGAACTATTCGATTATAGCCCCATCCTTGTGACCTAAATTTAACTTTAATAACTTCTTTAAAGGGTCTATCAACAAATATAGTAACTTTGGGGGTTAGGACTTCAATATGTGGCTTTTGGGGGCACACAATTCACCCTGTAACAGGATACATTTATAGTATCTCCCCCAAGGCTTTGTTAACACTTTCATCCTCTGCTGTAAATTATCCTAAATGGTTCTGAACTATCTCTACATTCTCTAGAGCTTAACAGAGTGTCATATTAGACCTAATGATTAGGAAATGGTGAGAGGGTGATGATCAGGAAATGCTCCAAAGGGTGGGAGACAAACCCTATAAAGGGATCCAACACATCAATGAGATCTTTAGGGTCCATGTTGTAGGGCTTGGCAGGACATCTCCTCTGATAAAAGACACACTATTACATTTTGCAATTTTCATTGCTAAGAAGGTAGCACGATGCTTGATAGGCTTCTCTAGGTTAAAATTTCATACTCAGGTATATTCTTCCAACCAGTATACAGAGGGTTGCCTTCTTTGAGTGTCCAGAGGAAGAAAGAGGAGTCCAGAGGAGGAAAGTATTGTACAGTATATCCAGGCTGTGGTGTAAGCATCCCTGCTTCTTGAACCATATGACTTTTGTATTATTGGAAGTATCTGTGGTGGGAGAAATTTCCATGTGGACTTTATGGGAAGCTCCAACAGGAGAATTACAATGTGTAGACTGCAAGTCTGGAGCAACAATATACCATCTGTATTGAAAAGCGATAAACCATATGAAAAACATCTCCTGGGATGCTAGTGGGTTCTAGTAGAGCAGGAGCACTTAACCATAGGGTTTCAAGTGATCATGCAGTCTGAACTGCCTGGCATCAGTTGCGGTTCTCTCAGACCCACACAGTCATCAGGGCCAGTAGCCTAAGTCTTAAGAGGGATCTTAGGACTTAGTAGCAATCCATTATAAGTTGGAAGGGATATAATTAGAGGTGTGCACAAACACCTCTAATTGTGACCAAAGGATACAAGTAAGCTGAATGAGCCCAGACACCCATATCATCATCGTCTTTATACAAGTGCTTTTTTTTTTTTTTTTCAGTTCAAATCTATGACAGCATTGGGGAAGGGTTTTCTTATTACCAGCTGATAGAGGAGAAAAGGCTAAGCTTGGTTCATAAATGTGTGTGCAAACTAAAAAGGGATTGCTGTTCAATTTCAGCCCTACTCACAGGTGGACTGAAAGATGATGCTGATCAGAAATCACCACTGAGCAGAGCTTTGGTTAGAGAATTGGGTAACCCAGTTTTGTCATGTTAAAGGAGGAGTAACCTGAGATAAAAAATATTTGTGTTCTTATGAGCAGAAGCAAATGACTTGGCTGGTTGGTCAGTACCCTAGAAGGAGAAAAAATTGGAAAATTTTGTAACATGGAGGACTAGGAAAGAAACCTGTAGATGGAGCTATGGGAATGTATACAAAGTGTAAAGATTTTAATATTATATGTTAATGCCTTCCAGTAAGTATCTATACATAAGAGGACTAAACAATGAAGTAGATGAAGTTACTTGCCATTTGATGTTAGCCAGCCATCATCATCATTGATATTCCGTGGTGCAGGCTCAAGGAATGGAGTAACCATGGAGAAAGAACTTGGGTCAACAGCATAGTATCACAGTCACAAAGGCTGATCTAGTTCCATATGCTTATGAATGTCCAATCCATTGAAAGGAACAATTTCTAGTACTGAGACCTTCGTATGGTACCTTTCCTCAGGAAATCAATACCTTTGTGGCAAGTGATTAACTTGGAACATCTCTATACCAGGAAAAGGGCAAAGTTTATTTAGATTGGAATCGACATACATTCTGGATATAGGTTTATCTTTTCTAAGTGTCAATTCCTGTTATATAAGGCCTCACAGGGTATTGAGGCACTAACGTGATTTTGCATAATATCTCCTTGGACTAAGGGATACACTTAATATTAAAGAATGTCAACAGTGAACCTATAACCATGTGATCCAATCCTCCTTTGTATATAGCCAACCTGATAGAATGGTGGTACTATGTTTGTAGAGGCAGTTAGGTATTGTCTTATATGTGATACTTACAAAGAGGGGCTCCAACCTACAGAATGTGGTATATCTTCTTTGTCAACAACCATCATATGATATGGTATCTCCAGTACATGGGTATAAGACTTCTCTTACACAACAGTGGCAGAGAACAAACACACATGGGCACCCAGTTGATCCACTAGGAGACCCTTCTTACACTCTCCTGTCTGATTTTTATGGCAAATGCACAAGTGCAGCTGCCACAGTCTAAGAAGGGCATTATGACCAGAATCTCAGAGTCTCTTGGGATGAAAATCTGGCTAACTTCACCATGCATACCACCTAAACCAGTAGCAGTAATGGATGAGAATGAGGAGCACCTAGAATATGCAGTAGGGAAGAAAGAAGAAAGAATTGTTGTAGCCTTGGGACTGTTCAGTCATGGACCCTATCCTTCATCCCGCTAGCAGCTGTCTTAAGTTTACCCAGCAAAAAAAGCAACCAGAATCTTAGAGGTAGCGTTTCCAAATGGAGTGAACTCACTACACAAAGCATATGGATCTGAGTAGTAAAAGGGATAGTACAAGGTGTAGCCTTTAGTTTGATGAATTCTCTGATGTGTCTGCCAGATCCCTCTTAGGACTTAGGCACTAGTTCCTTAAGCTGTGGGGAATATTAACTGCTGGTACCTCCAGGTAGTAACACTGTTGGCTGATGGAAGCTGTCTTCCATAAGATTTCACCTGAAGGAAAACCTGTATCCAAAGTCCAAACCATTCCATGTGGGCACAAAGGCTTAGCCCACTTTCAGGTCCACTTAGCATTGCCACCAACTCTAGAGCTTCCTGTAAACTTGACTTCGCTTTTTTCCTGAATCACAGTTCAACTTCTCCTTCTCCCCAGTCCCAATCATCATTACACCTTTATAGGTTTCATTTCTGAATCACCTTATAGTAAATTTTCTGCACATATTCTCCTCAAAGGCTGTTTCCTTGTGAACCCAACCAAAGACACCATCAATAATTGCGTTCACAAACAACAAATCATTTAGCTTGGCTTGATTTTGGACTTAATATGAATAGATTCTTACATTTGGCATTCCTTTGTGCCTTGCTTCTTTAATGTTATGTACATTAAAAATTTCTAATCTGCTAATCCAGGTTCATCAATTTTGATACATACACAGTTCATTCATTTTCACTACTGTATAGTATCCAAGACATGCATATATTATAATTTATTCTTTCAACTATTGATGGACATTTGATTGTTTCCATTTTTATTTCAATATTGTAAATAATGAAACTAAACACATTCTTATAACTTCTTCTTGGTGTACATAAAAGTCTCTGTAGAATGTTAATTCTCATTTTGCTTGAAGAGCAGCAATAGTTTTGGATTTGAATTGATAAACAGACTATGAAACCCAGTAGGTTTCACCCTGAGGCAAATGTATGTAGCTTTTAGAAAGGATAAGAGTAGTCAGTAAAACATATATAACAACAGCATAGCAGGGGTCACTTGACTTCTAAAAGTTGCTTTCCATGCCACTGACACTTTGTATTAAGGGAACACATAGAGAAGATGAGGCTGAATGTTTGTGGACCATCTGAGGTAATGTTTGTGATCAGATTTAGAGTCCCATCAGCTTTTATACCTTGATAGTCATGTAACCCCCTAAGGCATAATGTTACTAGTTTCCATCCTTTTGTGCAGCTGCACGTCAGTCATCCGGTGAACATTCTTGATTATCATGTACTTGGCTCAATACATAGCAAGCTCACTGAGACTATCATTTACCTTAGACTTTGTACACTTTTATATATTCCTTGTGTTAGTTTTGCAAGGGATTTGCGTAAGGGTCAGAATCTCCCTATCCCTGATGCTGAAGGAAAGATTATGGTCCAGTTTCTCATACTGTCCTTCCAAGTGCATGCATAAGAGTAAAATTACCAGGTCATGCGTTATGTGCATGTTTGTTTTTACAGGTGCTACCAAAGTTTCCCAAAGTGAATGTACTAATTTGCATTTTTACCAGCGGTGGCTGAGACATTTTTTGCTTTACATCTTTGTCACCTCCAGGGATCATCAAAATTCTTCATGTTTCCAGTTGAATCATTATAGAATAGTGTCTCATTATACTTTGGATTTTCATTTATTACTTATCAATAATGAAGTTGGACATCTTTTCATATGTTGATTTACCACTCTTTTTTCTCAATGTGAAATGCCTATTCATATTTTTCCCATTTTTCTACATAATTATTTCTTATTAATTTTAGTTTTTTATATCATATGAACACTAATCCTTTGTTAGTGTGTAATGAAGATAAAGGCAATTGGTTTATCACTTCTCTTCCCCCTCTCTTTACTATGTTTATTTTAAACTCTTGTGGAATTTATAGTCTTACCCCATGGTTTATGCTTTTGGATCATGTTTAATAAACCTTTCCCTACCTTTCCTATCCCAAAGGCACAAAGATAGTCTCATGTGGATGGCTCATTTGTAGTTGATTTTTGTATGTTGATGTGTGCATGTGAGGTGGTGGTACTATGTACAACACACTTATACATATACACACAGTTATCACTGTAGAATTTTTTGAGTAGACATCCTTTTGCCACCAATCTGTGATGGTTATTTTATGCTCTGCCATATGTTAAGTTTAATATATTGTGAAGTTGCTGATGGAGTTTGAGATATCATATGATTTTATTTTCTAATCTGTTAGAGACTCACATTTTAAAGAATTTTCCAGTATTAAACCAGATTTACATTGTTTGGATTGAAATTAAATTGGTTATGTTATATTTTTGTACATTACTTAATTAATTGATGGTATTTATTGAAGAATTTTGCACCTGTGTTCATAAGGGTGCTAGGCCAGTAGCTTTATTAATTTGCATTATCCTTGATTAATTTGACTATCTAGATAATGATAAGTTTTGTAAAGAGAGATTGTTTCACCCTGAATGGCACATATAATAATAAAGGAGAAACACAAAGTTCAAAGCTAGACACTATCCAACTTCTGGGTCTTACTACAAATCTACAGTAGTCAAAACAATGTAGGATTGGTAAGGAAATAGACAAATAGATCAATAGAACAGAATAGAACGTCCAGAAATAGACCCATATAAATATAGTCAACTTATCTTTGACAAGGAGCAGAAACAATACAATAGGGCAAAGATAGTTATTTCAAAAAACGGTAGCAAAACAAGTAGATATCCAAATGCAAAAAGATGAATCTAGAGACATACCCTAATACCTCTCCCCAAAATTAACTCAACATGGATCACATAACTAAATGTAAAATATAAAACTCCTATAAGATAATATTGAAGAAAATCTTGATGACTATGGGTATGGCAGTGACTTTTTAGATACACATAAAGGCATGAGCCATGAAAGAAAGAATTGATAAGCTGGACTTTATTAAAATTAAAAGCTTCTTCTCTGCAGAAGAGTGAGAAGACAAACTATAGACTGTGAGCACAAATGCGCATGACTATACATGGCACCATCCCACCACCTCGCTGAGATAGGTGGAGCAAAAGGTTGCAGCATTATCCTGCCATCTTGCTGAAGCCAGAGAGTATGGATGGTTGCAGCACTCCCAGCTTTCTGGCTGGATCAGGCAAGTACAAATGGTTATGGCATTCTCCTGCTCCCTAGCTAAAGTTGGCAAGTGCAGGTAGTTGTAATACCCTGTCTCTTCCTGGTTAGGGCTGGAAACACAAGTGATCATGGTATTCTCCCACTGCCAGCCTAAAATAGATGCTAAATGAGATTCCTCTCCATGGAACACTGACAGATCTTAGAGCCCTCAACAATGGGACATGTCAAGAACAAAAAAGACAATTTAGACAATCACAAAGGTTTAAGAGAGAACTGAGAGCTAAGTCATGATTGAACCAGGTTTATCACCTACCCAAGGCCACTCCTTCAAGACTGAGAGAGGTAGTTGCTTTACCTAATACATAGAAACAAACACAGAGAGTCAAATAAAATGAGGATACAGAGGAATGTGTTCCAAATGGGAGAACTAGACAGAGCCCTGGAAAAAGACCTTCATGGAAAAATGTAAGTAATCTACCTGATAAAGAATTTCAAGTAATGACCATAAAGATGCTTCTTGAATCGGGGAGAAAAATGTATGAACACTGTGAGAACTTTAACAAAGAGATGGAAAATATAATAAAATACCGAACTTAAGGCAGAGAGCTGAAGAATATAATAACTGAATTGAAAAAAATACATTAATGAGGTTCAACAGCAGACTGGATAAAGCGTTAGAATAGATCAGTGAGCTGGAAAACAAAGCAATGGAACTCACCCAGACAGAACGACAAAAAGAAAAGGGAATTTTTAAAAATGAAGATAATTTAAAGGACCAGTGAGACAACATTAGTGGAATAATATCCACATTAGGTGTCCCAGAAGGAGAAAAGATAGAGAAAGGGTCAAAAAACTTACTCGAAGAAATAATATTTGAGAGCATTCCTAACCTAGAGAAGGAAGCAAATATCCATATTCAGGAAGTCCAGAGAGTCCCAAATAAGAGGAACCCAAAGAGATCCACACCTAGACACATTATAATTAAAATGTCAAAAATTAATGATGTAAATAGTGAATCTTAAAAACAGCAAGAAAAACCAATTGTTTTTGTTACATATAAGAGAACCCTCATAAGGCTATCAACAGGTTTCTTAATAGAAACTTTGGAGCTCAGAAGGGAGCGGCATGAAATATTCAAAATGCTGAAAGGAAGAAGCTTCTAACCAAGGAAAACTCTACTTGACAGGGTTATCATTCAGAATGGAAGGAAAGAGAGTTTTCCAGATAAGCAAAACCTAAAGCAGTTTACCCCTAATAAACAGGCCTTACAAGAATTGCTAAAGGGACTTCTTTAAGATAAAGAGAAATGGCACTACTTAATAACATGAAAATATATGAAAGTAAAAATCTCACTTGAAAAAGTAAATATATAGTAAAGCTAGTGGATTAATCTGAAGAAAACTACTAAGAAGGTTAACAGAAAAAAGTAGTAAAATTAACTAAAACCACAATAATTAATTAAGGGATACATAAAATAAAAGGTGTGAAATGTGACATCTGAAACAAAACCTGTAGGTTTAGTAAAAATGTAGCTTTGAAATGTGTTCTTATTTAAATTGCTATCAACTTAGACTGTTATATACATATATACATACACATATATAGATATACATATATACATCTATATTTATGTATCTCTATATATACATATACATATACTATATATATACATATAATGACATATGTGAACTTCTCAGTAATCACAAAGCAAAAACTTAAAGTAAATACACAAAAGAAAATAACAAAGGAATCTAAACATAACACTAAAGAAAGTCATCAAACCATAGGGAAGAGAGAGAAGACAGTAACAGAGATGAACTACAAAAAGTCATTTCCTTTAAATGTAAAAAGTAAACATATAGGTATAACTACACAACCTCAGGGGAAAAAAACTACACTGGGATAATATTTTCCTTTCAAATTGACATAAATGAAAAAGCTGGATATACTATGGGTAAATGCTGTTATACATTGCTGATAGAAATTAAAATTTTTACAACCTTTTGGAGGGCAATTCGTTAAATTGCATTTACTCTCTGAGCCACAAATCCCACGTCTAGGAATTTACCCTGAAGATACTCTTCTAGCAATATGAAAATACATGTACAGTAGTGTTTTCATTGTGACATTGCTTATAATGGCAAAATATTTGAAATGATTTAAATGCTCTATAAGGAAGAGGAGTTGAATAAATTATGTTTTGTGTACACAATGCAGCACTTTGCAGCTGTGAGAGATACTTCTGTGAACTAAAATGGAATCATTTGCAGGATGTATTATTAAGTGAAAGAAAGTGCAAAAGCATATTTATATTATGTGCTACAGGTTGCGTTTTGTCCTCCCCAAATTCATATGTGGAAGTCCTAACCCCTGGTATTTCAGAATGTGACTTTATTTGGAAGCAGGGTCATTGAAGATGTATTTATTGAGATGAAGTAATGCTAAAGTTGAATGGGTCCCTAATCCAATATAACTGCATCCTTATAAAATAGGGAAATTTAGACAGACATGCACACAGAAAAAAATACCGTGCAAAGATTGGAATTATACTGCCACAAGCCAAGGAACTACCACAAGCTGTGAGAAACCTGGATCACATCTTTTCCTAGTGCCTTCAGAGGGAGTATAGTCCTGCCAATGCTCTGACCTTAGACTGTTAATGTCATGAATTTTGAGATGACAGTAAGTTTCTGTTATTTAAAAAAAAAAAAAAAAGTTTCTGTTATTTAATCCCCCTCCAAAAAATAAAAAAGAAAGAAAAGAAAGAAAATTCCTCCTCATTTATTCTTCAAATGTCTACTTGTGGTAACCAGTTTTATTTCAATTCTCAGTGGTGTAGAAACAAATAAAACATTTACATCTAACCAAAGAAATGTTGGTACATACATGTCAATCAACAGAGGGAATGGAGACTGTACCTACAAACTGCATGCCTCTGGTTTTTGTCCATGCCCTTTACAGCCAGTTGATTTATCAGTTAACAAAATATTATATGTCCAAACTGATGGTTTGAAATTATTTTTGAAAGAGAAACACTGAAGTTTTTTGATGCATGAGAATGTAAATGTGTTGTGAAAGAAATTATGTTAGTAGCTTACAGATAGACATTCTTAGCTATGCATGTATCACTTCATTTGCATTTCTTTCATTATTTATATGAGACGAATGTGTAATAAAGTTCTAAAAAAGACTAGATATGTTACATAGTATAATTTCTAGATTTCTAGAAGATGGCAAAGCCAGTGCATATTGGGACTGAATCTTTTCTTTAGATATATTTTCTAGAAGAAAAATATTTTTGAAAAATCTTAATTGGGTACATTAGTGATTGAGGTAATGCTTATGTCTAGTAAAATCATATCACAGGACTTTAAAAATCTGTATCAGTATATAAATGAGAGAGGTTAATCTGTCATCAAGTTTCCATTGAAGTGTTATGCAATGGATATATGACAACCAGAGCAATTATTTTTCATTGGCTTTCTGTTTTTGTGTTTTGCATGATAATTTTGAAAAGCTCATTTTTAGCCTTCTGATTTACTACTGATAATGGCTCAAAATTCAATTCTATTATTACAAACATTCACTATTTTTAAAAAATTTTTTAAAGAATTTATTTGAGAGAGAGGAAGAGAGAGTGTGTGTGTGCATGAGCAGGAAGAGGGGCAGAAGGAGAAGGACCCAGAGAAGCAGACTCTTGGCTGAGAGGCAGGGCTTCTTCCCAGGACCCTGGCATCATGACCTAAGCCAAAGGCAGGTGCTTAACAGACTGAGCTGCCTAGGTAGGTATTCACTATTTTTAATAAGAAATAGTATGAAGCAGTGATCAGAGTATAACCAGTGGGAGTATGGGAGAGGATGGACACCATGTATAGTGAATTAGCATGAAATGATTATGCATAGAAGAGTGTCATTAATAAAAGTCTGTTCATCCATTTTACATATCTATTGCAGACCTGCTAAAAGCCAGGTATTGTGCTAGGTATGGGGTTTAGCTCTAGTATAGAGCTAAAACAAGCATAATTTTCGCTGTCATGTAGCTTACAACCTAATGGAGGATGATTATTTGAACTATTATACAAATGCAAAATTACAGACAGAGAAGCTTTGAAGGACACAGGAAGGAGACTATTGAAGTATTTAACAAGGAAATCTGACCTGGACCTTAGGATCAGGGAACATTTTCATGAGAACATTAAGCTTGAGCTAAGGTATGAATAGAAATATACAAGAGGAAATTTATTGGGTAGAGGAGAGAACCTTCAAGAAGAGAAAAAAAGCACAGGGACAGAACCTGTGATGTACAAGACTCTGATGGAAAGAAAGCTTTTTAAAACTGGAACCAGGCAGGCAACAAGGAAAGTATCCCAAGATAAGTCTTGAGAGATAGGCAGGAACCATAGGAACCATTGTGGCCCTTGTGAAGGATTTTAGCCTTTATCTTAAGACCAGTAGAAAGCCAGTGAAGACTTTTACTACATCTTCACGGGATAAGTTAGTGTATAGGCCACACTGCTGTAACAACAAACCCAAAAGCCTAGCTCACTTGTTCAAATGAGGTTAAAGTTTTTTCCTCTCATCTGTGATAGTCCAGGGAGTTAAGGGAATAGAAAGCTTTGTTCTAGGGAGTCACCCATTGACCCAAGCTGGTGAGGCACTCTGCCATCCTCATCATATTGCTTGCTTAGTTCCTCCAGATTCCTATTTCCAATGAGTAGGAATGAAGAATAAAAGTTAAGGGCAGGGGCACCTGGGTGGCTCAGTGGGTTTAAGCCTCTGCCTTCAGCTCAGGTCATGATCCCAGGATCCTGGAATTGAGCCCCGTATCGGGCTCTCAGCTCAGCAGGGAGCCTGCTTTTTCCTCTCTCTGCCTGACTCTCTGCTTACTTGTGATTTCTTTCTCTGTCCAATAAATAAATAAAATCTTTTTAAAAAGTATGTCTTAAAAATAAAAAAGTTAAGGGCAGAGGTCTTTGTCTTTACTGGGATGCACATAATACTTCCACTCACATTCTGTTGGCCTGAACTAAGTCACATAGGTAAAATATTAGTTTTCCACAAAGATTGTTTTCCTTTCAAACTATTTAATGGCTGTTATATAGGCACTTACCTAAAGACAGCTAGAAGCAAGGAGGATATAATAAGCACTTTAAAAATGTTCTGAAGTACATTTTAAAAATGGATGACATAAATGTGAGTTAATCAGAAAACATAGCAATAGTCAGGTGTTGACAAGTCCCAATAATATACAGTACCTTTTCTGAAGAAAACCTTCACTGTCAAGTGTGATTTGACTAAGGTTCAGTTATCATCTTTTACACACAATTTAGAGAAAGTGTGCATCTAAAACTGACATATCGATGAAGCCTTGGCATAAAGATAGTTATCAACAAGACAGCTACCAAACAGGACTTGGGGTGGGACTGGAGAAAAGAGTTCAAGTTTCTTATTAGTTTGACTGAATAATATCTTGGTTCCAGTGAAAACGGATTTGGTAGAAAAGATAATGAGTTTAGCTCGCTCACCAAATTCAACAAACAATTCCTAAGTCTCAGTGAGTTGCTGAAAATACAAAGATGAAAAAGATACAGTCTCTGGAATGGTAGCTGTATAATTATGATTGTGGGTAATTATAATACAATATATTCATGATACAGTGGCTGTACTAAAAGAGAATGATAAACTGTATTGAATGGGAAACTTATTATTATAAAAAAGATAATATGGTTAATTTGAGTCAAGAAATATGAATTCCAACTTGTCCGATTGACAGAAAGCATTCATCCAGAGGGAATTGCGTATGTTAATCTGTGAAGTTCAGAGGTGTAAGCATCATTGGCAGATATTTATTGCATGTATAATACAGACCAGGAACTCTTCTACTTCTCTGGATATGTAATACCCATAATACATTAAAAAAAAATCTTCATGGAGCTTATGAGATAGTGGAGGAGAAACAGAATAAACAGAATAAAAGTTGAGAAATGCTATGGAGAAAAGAGAAAACATGAAAAGGAAAGAGAAAGTACTACTTGCTATATATTGGAGAAGAAAATGATAGTATTTTTAATAGGGTATTTGGATGGAGTAAATATAATGGATAAGGTAATGTTAGATTAGATACTGAAGGAAGGGAAGAAGCAAAGCATAAACATTGGTGTGTGTATGTGTGTGTGTGAGAGAGAGTGTGTGTGTGTGTGTGTGTGTGGTGGTGGTGGTGGGAGGGGTTCCTAGGAAGAAATAACATTAAGTACAAAGTCTCTGAGGCAGAATGGTTTCTAGTCCATTCAAGGAATAACAAAAAGTTTCACTGAAGTGGAATGAACAAGGATGAAAATGGAAAAAGTGAGGAAAGCAGGCCAGCAGGAATCATATCATGTAGGGCCTTATAAGTCATTGTTCAAACTCTCCCTTTTACTCTGAGCGACAGTTTAGTTTGGGATTGAAAAACCCTGGCTTCTGTGATGAGAATGGATGGTAGAGAGACCAGAACAGAAGCAAAGAATCCAGTTATGAGTCCACTAGGCCAATCCAAAATGGATTGTTTGATAAACTGTACATTGATTTTCATAAGTGGTGGTGGGAGATGAGCTTAGGGAGGTAGCTTGAGGCCAAATAATGATGGTTCTTGTATGTATATGCCATGGAAAATATTTGGATTTGGTCTCTTACAAGGAAGCACTATTCATGGATTTTAAAAAAAGAAAATAGTTTGATCAGCTGGCATCAGACACAAATTAATCAAATTTATGGACTATCATCTATGCCCAGTTTCTCTTTTCCCCTTTGTATGAGACCCATTTGCATATCTGCTTTCTTTATTCACCAAGAAACAGCTGTCAACAGATCATGGCCTCACATCTCACAATTTTAAAATTAGAGCAACTTGACTTCTATCTCTTACAAATTACAAAGAAATCATTGGATTTGAATCTGATTGGTCTTGCACCAAAGGATGTGCCTTCCAATGGGAGGGCAACCTCAACTAAAAACACATGTGAGAAGTTCTGCTTTTCCCAAGGATGTAGCAAGTTTGAAAGAATATCATAACTACCCTGACTAGTGAGAAAAAATATATACCAATAATTTGGTATGTATACCAAATATAACATTTTTTTTAACCCATTAGAGATCTGACTGATAAGGAAACTGAGTAACCTGAAATCCAAGGAGGAATATGCTCGTCTAGGAAGAGAGGGATGTACACATGGTCTCACCTTTGCCAGAGTCCTGGAAGAGTTGTGCTGACTGCTATGTAAATAGTTAAGAAGAAATCAGCTAAACTACCCCCTTTTTTAAGGTTTTATTTATTTATTTGAGAGAGAAAGACAGGTAGTGACAGACAGCACAAGAGTGGTGGAGGGGGAGAAGCAGGCTTCCTGCTGAGCATGGAGCCCAACACAGGGCTCTTTCTCAGGAGCCTGGGATCATGACCTGAGCCAAAGGCAGTTGCTTAGCCCCCACGCTGCCCCCAGATCAGCTAAATTCTTAAAAAAATTTCTGAAGACTGAGTAGAGGCTGGTTCGACAGTCTAGAACTCTTGGGAGTCCTGGACACAAGGCACTCTGGCACACACTTAACAGACTCTTTTTCTTGACCTCCACTGGGAAGGATTAGGGGGCAGGACCAGACACTAGCAAAAGTCCCCTCAGTATTACAGCCAATGAGAATGGATGATCTGCTCCTGCAGAAAAAGAACAAAACCCCTCCCCACTCAGAAACTTCTCTTGAACAGAACAAAAGTTTAAACCAGAGAGAGAAAGAGGAAGAAGGAGGAGAAAGAGGAAGAGGAGGAGGAGGAGGCAAAGGAGAAGGGGAAAGAAAGACGAGAAAGAGCAGCACAAATCCTTGATAAAACAGTGACTAAGAATTCCCCCCCCCCAAAATGAAAGACATCAAACCACATACCTGAAAAGTCTAAGTACCTCTAGCAGGATAAATATGATCACATGCACACACACACATACATACACATATCTTTTTAGCACATCATATTCAAACTGCTGAAAACAAGATAGAAGGAAAATTATGAAGGCTGACAGTGTATACACAGAGAAACATTTTTCTTGTCAGAAAATGCAAGCTGGAAGAACAGTGGAGTGACGTTATTTTTTAGGTACTAAAAGCTTAAAAAGTCAACCTCGAATTCTACAGTTGGTGAAAATTTATTTCAAAGTAAAAGCTAAATAAAGATTCAGATGTCAGAGATTGTCACACTGGATTAAAAAGCAAGATCCAGCTATTTGCTGTCTACAAAACATAGTTTTGTTTCAGATACAAATAGGTTGAAAGTAAAAGGATGGGAAAGATATACTATGTAAACAATAACTGCAAGGAGAGTTGGAATGGCCATACTAGTATCAGATAAAAGAGACTTTAATACAGAGGATATTATTGGAGACAAAGATGAGCGTTTCATACTGATAAAAATGTCAATGTATCAATAAGATAACAATCATAAATGTATCTCCTATAAAAGAGTGGTAAAATATATGAGACAAGAACTTAGGTATAAAGGACAAATAAATAATAATTAACAAAATTGGTGAGTTTAATCCTTCTCAGGAGCTGATAACAAGACTAAAGAGAAAATTAGAATACAGAGTAATTAAATAACACTATCAGTAACTTGATAGAAAACTTCACCCCATGCATGGTCCATTAAAAAAAAAATTTAAAAATTATGTACTTAGGATTTCATCAAAATTTAAAGCCTTTGCCTTTTAAAGATGGTCATTAATAATAAAAAAAAGACTGAGAGAAATATTGGCAAATTGTATATTTGATGAGTATTTGCATCCAGAATATATGAATTTTGGGACTTAATAATAAAAACACAAACAACCCAACAGAAAGAGGACAAAAGATAACAAATTGACACCAAAGATAAATGAATGGTGACTAAGCACGTGAAAAGATGCTCAACATCTATTTAATAGGGAAATGGAAATTAAAATGTGGTAAGAGAAACCCACTGAAATGGCTGTCATTAAAAAAACAGTATTAAAAAAACAATATTAAGTGTGTTGAAGATACAGAGAAACTGGAATTCTAGTACATTATTAGTAGGAAAGTAAAATGTTACTCTAAAAAGAGTTTGGCAGTTCCTATGATTAAACATGAAGTTATCATAGGACCAAACAATTCCTAGGTATATACTCAAGAGGAAGGAAGGAAGGAAAACAGAAGTTTACACAAAGATCGTATGTATATATTTGTAGCAGTTTTTTTTTCTTCTTAGACATAAATTGGAAATAATCTAAATAAACATCTGTAGTGAATGGCTGAATAAATTGTGGTATGTCCCTACAATAACATACCACTCAGCAATAAAAGGAAAGAACTAGTGATAGATGCAACAACGTAGATAATCTTCAATCATACTATGCAAAGGGGAAAAGGCCAGAATGAAATGACAGTGTATTTGCATGATTACATTTATATCAGATTTCTTAGAAAAGGCAAAATTGGGGCACCTGGGTGACTTAGTGGGTTAAAGCCTCTGCCTTCGGCTCAGGTCATGATCCCAGGGTCCTGGGATCAAGCCCCATATCAGGCTCTCTGGCGGGGGCCTGCTCCCTCCTCTCTCTCTGCCTGCTTCTCTGTGATCTCTGTCTGTCAAATAAATAGATAGAATCTTAAAAAAAAAAAAAGAAAGAAAAAGAAAAGAAAAGGCAAAGTTATGGATACAGAATAGACATTAGTGGTTTACTGGAAATGGGTGTCTGAAGGGGATATTGACAGCAGTTGGTTATGTGAAGGAACGTTTTGGACAGAGGAAGTGTTCTAAAACTGGATTGTGGTTATGGTTGATGACTGTATAAAGTTACTGACATTTATTGAACTGTATATTTAAAATGAATTTTATTATATCTCCAGAAAGCTATTTTAAAAAGAAAGAAAAAAACCCCTCTTGATGAGGAACTGTCTACTTTTACTTAACATTGTCTTGTCTCCTCTCTGACTAGGTGAGGTATCCTCTTAGATACATTTCTGTGTTGGAGATGGATGTGGAAGAGGTTAACCATCTCTCTCCTACATATCTCCCTTTTTTTGACCAAAAGGGGAGAAAACCAAAAAAATAAGCTAATATATGGACTAACCCAGATGTTACATTTAGAAGGTAAAGTCTTTGATCAGCATATATTCTGCTACCTTTCCGTAGACACAATATCTGTTTTTCACTGAACAATGATCATCTTGAGAAGATGAACTGTTTCCAGCTGTCAATGAGAAAGTCATATGAAGTTAAATAGCTGCTCCTAATCAAAATAAGAAAGCTTAGGTTTTTCAGAAATGTATGTCAGTATATACCATAACATAGGTAGAAATCAAATGGGTTTGTGAATGAAATCACAGTTAGTGACACATTAATGCTGATAGTTTTTGTCTCTTTAATGCTGATAGTTTTGCTCAGATATTTGAGACTTGATAGTAGAATGAAAATTGTCCTGTAAGAAGTTATTTTAATCACATGCTTATTGTATTTAACCACTATACAAGTGAAAGGGCACACAAGTGTGAAAATATGGTATGAAATTGATAACCAAAAGGTAATCCAGTTAGGACAGAGAACAAGCTTATATCGGGGAGTAACAAAAGAGTAGGCTATAAAAGTCTTAGGTCCAAGTAATTAAAAAGGTTTGAATTCTAGGGTTTTATTTATTAGCTACAGCCTATTTTTAATATCAGAGTTACAAAATGAAAGCAGTATTTTATCATAAACAGTATTGTTGTGTAAGAGAACTGCAGTGATTAGTAAGTGGAAGAATGAAGCATGAGGCTATTACTATCATTACCATAAAACCAAGCATGAGGTAGTAACTATGATAGTGGCATTGGTCATGAAAAAGAGCACTAAATACAGCTATCGGTTTAGGGAAATTTCCTATGTGTGTCGTTTTGGAATCTGTGGTTGAGACAGATGGAAAATTTTCTTAATATTTTTTAGTTGGAAAATAGTAGAATAAAGGTACCATATGAAGGCTTTCTTCCTAATTACATAATAACTATTTGATAATGTATATTGGACTGAGAAAACACAGTTTAGAAATTCTTATAAGGATTATTTGTTAGTTCTAGATTTTGGTTGCTAATTTGGGAGTCAGGATACCTCACTGAGAACAGTGGACCCAAGTAGCAGCACAAGAATTCTGAGATTCTGGGGGCACCTGGGTGACTCAGTGGGTGAAGGCCTCTGCCTTCAGCTCAGGTCATGATCCCGGGGTCCTGGGATCGAGCCCCACGTTGGGCTCAGGGAGCCTGCTTCCCTCTCTCTCTCTGCCTGCCTCTCTGCCTACTTGTGATCTCTGTCTGTCAAATAAATAAATAAATAAAATGTTTAAAAAAAAAAAAAGAATTCTGAGATTCTGTCTAACCATAACGAAGTGCTGACAACAGTGTTGTTTGGCAGTTGTATGGAGTGTGTTCAGTGTAACTGTCAAACTCATTCCATTTTAATTGTGTATTTCCATTTATTTTTATATAAATTACACAAAAATGAATCAAATGCCGAGAAATGACTTTGTACCACAGAGGCATAGCTCAAATTTTAGTTTCTATCACATTAAAGGCTTTAAGTACAGAAAATATTATGCTGAGATGAACCTTGAGAACAGGCTGAGATCCCAAAGCACTGAACCAGTCAGTTTCCTCCAAACTGACTTAGAATTTTGAGTTGGCATTAGGTAAGGTTTAAACCTTGATGTTATTTAAAATTTTGTTCACTTTTGACATAACATTAGTTAAAACAAAGTAAACTAATGATAATTCTTCACCAAGAACTACCTCAAACTGTCAAATATTAAAATATTCTTTTATAATTAAATTAATGGAAGGGTCTACATGATAAAACTATACTTGAAAATATAAATTAAAATTACACCCAGATATTTTATTTCTTAAAAGTGGTTACCAATAACGTCTGTGGTCTTTAAGACACAACTGATTAGTTCTCATTAGTGGATTTAAGGGCATGCAGAAAATGTACATCCCAGGAACTCATCAGTCAGCTCGGTTACATGATCAGGAGACTCATTTAATTAATAATCCCACTTCATATTCATATAGCATTTTATAAATCTGATATCTTTAAATTTGGCAGACATGCTTTATCTGCAACAAAGAAAACAATTAGAATCAAGAATAAGATTTAATATGTGTTGCTTTAATATATGAGACCAAAGACACCCGTCACTTTTTTCAGAAGAAAGGAAATGTGATTACCGAGCTTAAGTATGCTGTATATTAAATGAGAATTCTGATCATAAAGAAAGGTACTATCTACTCAAAAGTATAATTTCTGTACTTTGGAAATCATCTCAGCAAGAATTATCTTTCCCTATCAAATTGTAGCACTTGTCAAAATCAACTGTAAAGCATCTCAAGTGCTCTTCTGAATCAACAAAACAGATGTATAGCAATGCGAGGTTGCAGGGAGAAGGGAATAACAGCGAACTGGATGCCCATCAGTGCCCTTAATCTCTTGAACTCACACTTAACACAGTAGACATGGCAGATCTTTGGGACACTACTCATAAGAGGGAAATACAAGGCTGATTCTTAATAATATGTAAAAATATGTATAAATTATTTTCTTTCTGCTTTGCTGCTAGACTTTCATCCTTTCTTTATGTTCCTAAATAGACTATAGACATGTAGCATGGCATTTTTTTTTTTGTCTACTAGTAATTATAAGAAATTTTCTTAGGATGCAGTGTCAGAAATTGGAAGATAAGGCTGTAAAAGACAAAAAGGAAGTAATTATTTTATCACAGGTAAAATTATGCCTTAATCAAAGTCTTTCTTTGCCTTACTGATCAGCAGCTCTTCGTTTTTGCTTCATGATCTACTGAGGTATAAAAGAACTAGAGGCTCTGGACTCAGACTCTGAGGCTTAAGCTCCAGCTCTGTACTCTTTTGGGTGAGCTTGGGCAAGTTAGTTAACCTCTCTCTGCCTTATGTGTAAAATGGACATAATAACAATACCTCCTGCATGAAGTTGTATTGAGGTTTCCATGAGATGATTCTGGTAAGGCCCTGAAAATACTGTGTGGTCCTTAGTACTCAAATGTGATTCTTAAAGTTTTGTCTCTTAATCTTGTTTCCATTAATATTCAGATGTTGTGGTTTTCTTTTTGTCGAATGATAGTGACCTAATAATACTTCACAATGTATCTAGTGTGCTCTAAGAAACTACTGTGAACCTGAGTCTTGAAGATAGATTATGTTTATAATTTATATGCATATTTTAATAGATAACAATGAAATGATCTTATTAGGCTAGGTAAATTTATCTATTTATTTATTTATTTATTTTTAAAGATTTTATTACTTATTTGACAGAGAGAGACACAGCGAGAGAGGGAATACAAGCAGGGGGAGTAGGAGAGGAAGAAGCGGGCTTCCTGGCAAGCAGGGAGCCCGATATGGGACTCGATCCCAGGAAGCTGGGATCATGACCCAAGCCAAAGGCAGAGGCTTAACCCACTGAGTCAGCCAGGCGCCCCTAGATATTTTTTTTTTTTCTAAAGAATTTCATCTACGTACAGAGTAGACATTGTTGGTTGATATAGACGTAAGTCATATGGCTGATGTCATGATTTTTGTGGGCCCATCATATGCATACTTAACTTTATGTTGACTTTTGAACCTATTGCTGCCTTGGGATTTTCTTGGGGCCACTGCAGATAACAACACTTTGAAAGTAGTTGGATTCCCCTCACCATCTGTTCCCTTTCTCTGAAGATTTTAGTGAGGATGAGGTAAGGACAGAGTGGGAGGTACATCCATAGCTCTCCTAAGAAACTTGTCTTTGAAAAATCTGCCATTCAGAAGAGAGGAAACAAAAATAAGGTATCACCTGTGAACCATACCCCTTTACTATTATATGACTGTTCCTTCTCTGCATCACACAATCCTACTCAACATGTAAAGCCCAAATAAATACTTTCTTTTCTATGATATCTTTTCCAATTCCCACAGACAGATCTAGTTTTTCCTTCCTAGGGTTTTCAGAGAGCTCTGTGATGGTTCTGTTAGATCCTTTAAATTGCATCATGATTTGTCTTATCTCTCTTTCCATAAAATTATTAGCTTCTCCAGGATAAACAAGTATTATGACTAATATTTAGCATAATGTCTGATACATATTAATCATTTAGTAAATGTATACTATATGAATAAGTGAGCAGGTTCCCTGATTTTCTTACCATTCTTAAGATAGAATATCTCTCATAAATTATGCTATGGACTGAGTATTTGTGCCCCCGCCTCCCCAAAAAATTGATATGTGAGAGTTCTAACCTCCAGTGTAGCTGTGTTTAGAGTAAGGAAATATGGTCAAATGAGGATCACAAGGGTGGCACCTTGATCCAAAAGGATTCCAATAGTTCTTATAAGAAGAAACACCAGAGGGAGCTCACACTCACACTCATTTTCTCTCCATCTCTCTCTCTACCCCTCTGCCTTTCCTTCTCTGTCTCTTTCTCTCTCTTTCTCTCTTCCCCTACTTTTCTCTCCTCCCCACCTCCACCATCCCTTAATACTGTAGGAAGGGCATCTGCTGTGGAAAACACTGTGGAGTTTCTTCAAAAAGTTAAAAATAGAACTACCTTACAATCCAGCAATTACACTACAGGGCATTTACCCAAAGGATAAAAAAAAAATTCTGATTTGAAGGGATACATGTACCCCAATGTTTATAGCAACATTATCAAGAATAGCCAAATTATGGAAGGAGTCCAGAAGTCCCATCAACTGATAAATGGATAAAGAAGTTGTGGTGGTGTGTGTATGTGTATGTGTATGTGTGTGTGTGTGTATGTGTGTGCATGTGCGTTCATGTGTGTGTGTACATATGTGTATATGTATATATATATGTATGTATATGTGTATATATACACATATATATTACTATATACAACCATAAAAAAGAATGAAATCTTGCCATTTACAGTGATATGGATGGAGCTAGAGAGTATTATGCTAAGTGAGATGTCAGTCAGAGAAGGACAACTACCATATGATTTCACTCATGTGGAATTTAAGAAACAAAACAGATGAACATAGGGGAAAAAAGGAGAGAGGCACAAACCATAAAACAGACTCTTGACTATAGACAACAAACAGGGTTGCTGGAGGGGAGGTGGAGGGCTGGGTTAAATGCTTGATGGGTATTAAAGTAGGCACTTCACTAAATCATAAACCTAAAACTAATATTACACTGTCTATCAACTAACTGAAATTTTTTTTTAAAACCTGGAAGAAAAAAAAAAAAAGAATTATACGGGGGAAAAATCCCCAAAGAAACAGACTCTTACTTATAGAGAACAAACTGCTGCGAGGGAGTTGGGTGTGTGATGGGTGAAATACGTGATGGAGATTAAGGAGTGCCCTTCTTGTGATGAACAGCAGATATTGTATGGATATGTTGAATCACCATATTGTACACCTGAAGCTAATACTATACTATTTCAGTTAACTAACTGGAATTTAAATAAAAACTTACACACACACACACACGTACACACACACACACACACACACACACACACACAGACTGTAGAAAGGCTATGTGAGCACTCAGTGAGAAGGCAGCCATCTGCAACCCAAGCAGAGAGCTCTCATCAGACACCAAACCTTTTGGCACCTCATTGTTGAACTTCCAGCCTCCAGAACAATGAGGAAATAAATTTTTGCTGTTTGAGCCACCCAGTATCTGCTATTCTGTTATAGCAGCCCAAGCAAACTAATTAAAAACTGTTAGATAGAGCTACTACATATAATTGCACATACTACATGGTTGCTTTTACGGTTGCTTTTACGGTAATTATCAGAGTCTTCTCTCTGATAAACATCTTGAGACTGCTTGTTTGTTTCAGCACTTGGGTTGGCCAGTGACTTGTTGAATAAAAAATAATTGAATAAATAGATGAATGGGTGAACCTTCTTTATTTACTGAATTTATGTGGCTGTTACAAAAAAAATTCACTGAGATATCTTTTGATATAACTGAATTAATTACACTTCACAAATCTTAGGTAACAGTTTATTGGGTAAAAAATCTATACTGAAACTTGACAACAAATGACATATGCGGCAGTTTCACAAAAACATAAATACAGATGAATAGTGAAAATGATGAACCAGTTGATGTCAGCAGAACAAGTAAGTGGAAATTGTAATAAGATACTCCTTTTAATTAACTTAACAATTTTTAAAGAAGTACTAATTTTTATAATTACTTGCTGAGAAATTACAATTCCCTATAAGTTTCTGAAGATAATCTAACAATATACATTTAGATGCATAGGTATTTATACCAATTTGCCTAATATTTCCAATTCTAGATTCTATCCTAAGAAAATAATTTTAAAAGCAGAAAAAGTTTTGTGCTCAAATATTTGCTTTCCATTGAACTTATGTAATTTTAGGAAAGACCATCATAAAAACTCGTGCTTAAAATGTATGTAACTTTCATTCATTTTAAAAATTGAAATCAAATACATTTTGCCTTGAGATCTTACCCTCTTAAGTTGGTCATATTTTGAGGTGCTCTTTTCCCTCTCTTGGGTCATACCTGATTTTGGAAGTCTGTGCTGCCTAGAATTCTCCCTAGTCTTCATTCACTATTGTCAGTATTGAGATACCCATTGACCTACCCTTGCAGTCTATTCCAAAGCCATCACTCTGATGCTTCTCTTATGCGCTCCAGCCTTCAGAGACTTTCTCACTGTTTCAAGGTCTCAGCAATCACAGTTTAATCTCAAACATTCATGAGCCTCCCATATCCATGGCCCTTCAACCCAGCGGGCATTCCTTGGAGAAAGAAAGTAGGGAACAAATTTCCATTACTTCTGCATCCCAACATTACACATCTTGGTTTCCCAACTATCTCTGAAATCAGACCACTTTAAAGTTTTCTTCCCAAACTTGTAGTCTTCTCTCATATCCAAGTCAGTCCAGCTGTTTATACTCAGGAGAAAAAAAATTATCTGTCTGTCTATCCATCTAATCTATCATCTCCTTTGTGCTTTCATGATTGCCCTAAGAGAAAATAAGATATTTTCTTCAGTAATAAGAGATGAAAAGTGAGCAAGTGGAAACCAGTTATTCATGATGACTCCAGAATCTCAGTATGGGTATGGTTTAGGATTAGTTTCCTTCCTATGAATTTCTTACAAAATTCATCACTGACAGATCAGTGAGAGAGCTGATAAAGCACTAGTAGGAATAGAAGGGGACATTTCTGAATTACTTGGCTTTTAAGGGGAGATATCAGTTGCTTTTTTTGTAGCTATATTGAACTGATAAATTGGTAAATCCCTATATGAATAATGAATACCTGAGTGTGTATACATGCTAAGATATAGCTCTCTATAGCTTATAATTTCTATATATCACAGTTGGTTCCCCAAAAGAAGTTTGGAAAAAAAATATTGAATGGTTAGTATGTCACAGAAAGTGTCAGTGTGGATGCTTGGGAATGAAATGATGAATTAGAACTGTTTCCTTATCTGTGGTGGTATTAGAGTTAGTAACAGAGTTTGAAAAATCATAAAAATTCTTTCAAGAACTAAGTAAGTGTGATGAACCACATCCGATAAGAGAAGGTAACTAGTATTAGTGCATGCATACATATAAGTATATTGATGTAACACTTTAGCCCATATTATAATTCTTTATCATTATCCCTGAGGAGTGCTTTTAGTGAGGCTTCTGAGCATTTGTGTTCATTTTTTATGATTAAAAATTACACAGATACAAGTAGATGGCAGAATGGACTAAACTCAGTGGTGATACGATAAGAATATGAAATGGATGTAATATCCATTTTAAGATATGGATGTAGTAAGAAATGGATGTAATGTTCTTTAATAAGTGCCTTCAACTTATGTTGTTAAACTCTCTGTCTGCACTTAAGGGCTACCCCTTCAGTAGACATCATGGATTTCTGATCACTTCATGAACAGTCTTACATTGGCAGTTAAGTCTCAATGTCACCTTAAATAGGCTCATTTCAGTCAATTGTAAAAAAAAAAAAAAAAAAAAATCCACCTTACACACAGCTTAAGTCCTCTCCCATTCTCAGGACTTAAGTAGGCCTCATTGGCCAGGCCACAGATAAAAGAAACATGGTCTGTTACTTCACTGCTTTGTTTCCTATCTCTGTCGGCTCAGGCCCAGTTCATTTTCTTCTGAGCCTTTCAGAATTAAGGTAGGAGGAGGGGTCATATGAGGGACAGTATAAAAAGAAGAAAAATTGCTTTGTGACTTTTTGCAGTGTCCATTTGCCCTGAGGAAACTAGTACGTATTTTCTGTACCTCACCAAGAGAGGGTGGGCTGACTCTTGTGCTCTTTCTGTAGTCAAATACCTGCCTTGAGAAGACTTCAGGACACCGTATTCTACTTGGGTGACAGCATGCCTGGACCTGTGAACAAATGCCCCTGAGCAAGCATCCACTCAAGACTAGCAATATCAGTTTCCCCTTCTTGCTCTCATCCTTAGTTTCTTTCTTTTTTATTTTTAAGATTTTATTTATTTATTTGACACAGAGGGAGAGGTCACAAATAGGCAGAAAGAGGTGGGGAAGCAGGCTCCCCGCTGAGCAGAGAGCCAGATGTGGGCCTCGATTCCAGGACCCTGAGATCGTGACCTGAGCCGAAGGCAGAGGCCTAACCACTGAGCCACCCAGGCACCCTCATCCTTAGTTTCTGAGACTGTTTCTTTCTGGAGCATAATAATCACTTAAAGGAATGGCATCCCCTGCCTTTCCCCTAGATACGGGATAGGGTGAAAAATACTCTAGAAACATTCTCACGGTCATGATCTCAGGGTCCTGGAATCGAGGCCCACATCTGGCTCTCTGCTCAGCGGGGAGCCTGCTTCCTCCTCTCTCTCTGCCTGCCTCTCTGCCTACTTGTGATCTCTCTCTGTCAAATAAATAAATAAAATCTTTAAAAAAAAAAAAGAAAAATACTCTAGAATGTCACACTTTATGCTAACTTTTCTCTTTAACAAAATTAGGACTTTTGCTTTGTAGGCTGGTGGAAGGAATGGTGGGGATGATGATGGCAGAAAGATCAATTTGACTACCTCTTAGAAGACCAAGAGTGGGGTGTTTGACAGCTTTTTGGCTGTTCTATTTAGTATATGGAGATAATTACTACTTGCTGTGCTGACTGTGGGGCTTTAGCCAAAATTCCAAGACATGGGAAAGATCCCATTCAACACAATACAGTACATGGTCTTTGAAAAGTTCCAGAGAAGCACAAAGAAGAAAATGAAAATCACCTGTCCTTTCTTCACTGCTTAAGAGTTTGTGTCAATGCCTATTATCTTTCTTAGCTATGCATAAAATGTATGTAAACATATACAGTCAGAATAACATTTTATAGATCTTTTTAATCCTTGCTTTTCCATTTAATTTATTCAAATATAATTCACTGTTCTCAAAAACACAATTTTCAGTGGTGCATAGTTTTACATTATTTGATAAGATTTGCAATCACAAGAACATTTAGATTATTTCCAATGTTTCCTTCTATATACAATGCTTTGATGAACATCTTTGCTCATTAATTAATTCATCAAATATATTTTGAGTGCCACTGTGTGCCAAGCATTATCAAGGATGTATGCTTCGAATACATCAGGGAGTAGGACAAATGCAGTACAACTTAAGAACACAGGAGCAAGAAGGAACTTGGGGTGATGTATATGTTCATTATCTTGATTGTGGTAACAGTTTCATGGATATATATGCATGTAACTAATTTTATACTTTTAATCTGTGTAACTTACTGTCTTTCATTTATGTCTCTATAAACCTGTTATATAAAAAGAAGTAAATCTAATGAGAGAAGACAATTTTTCTATATATATTTGAACATCGCAAACATTTAAAAGTGAGTATGCAAGGTAATAAAAGAGTGTATAACAGGGACCTCTAATTTAATTTTAGAGAGGGTATCAGGGAATGCTTCCTGACATTTAGATGAGAAGGAAACACGAATGGGGATTGATTACAGAAGAAGATGGGAAAAACAAGGGACTTGGGGGAAGAATTCTAGATAAGAGGAAGAAAAATTCCATGATTCTGAACTGTGAAAGAAAGCTTTGAAAAGTTCTGTGATCCTGAAGAAGGGGATCATAGCTATGATTCAAGAGAAAGGGATTCAATGATGAGAACTGAAGGTGGAAGATCAGACAGAGACCAAAATCCAAAGGAAAGAGTTCTTGGATCCTATTAGAGCTTAAAGGCAGTAAGGGTTAAGCAAGTAATAATAACACATTGTGTGTGTGTGTGTGTGTGTGTGTGTGTAGTATATGTGTGTGTTTAAATATCCACGGTGGCTGTGATGTGAAGGATGGCCTGTATGTGTAAGAGTTAAATATAAATTGAATTAATGCTGCTACTTGAGACACTGTGTGAGGGGCCTATGCCATAGACATTTGCATTAGTTTTGTCCTGGCCCAGATAGTGACTTGAACTAGACTGGAGTTACTGATATTGGCCACAAATAGGTATTTAGAAGGCAGACTTGATCAGATTTGGCAATTGTATATGGTAGGGGAGGAAGGGAGATAAGTCTATTACGACTCTTTTAGTTTTAGGTTAGGAAACATATGTAGTAGATGGTTACCTTTTGCTAAAATTGTTAATATCAGCAGTAGAACACACTTGAGGGAAATAAATTAATTTAGTTGTGGACACATTAAATCTGAGGGGTCTGTGTGATAACCTAGTAGAGTGCTCAAATAAGCAGATGTACATACTTAGAATCAAGGAGAGATGGCCTGGAGATTTGCTTTTGAGAGACATCAGAGTAGATACAAGTGCTCAGGGAATGGGAATGGTGTGGTTTTAGTCTGAGTCTGAGAAAGTCTAACATTTACCTTTTTGCAAAAAGGACAGAGTAAACAAATGAATCTGAGAAGAATGAGCCACCCATATGGTTAAACAAACAAACAAACAAAACTTGAGGTAGCTAAGGAGCTAAGAGGTTGCTACTGACAAATCAAATAGGAGGAAGACTGGAAATTGTCAACTATTTGACTTAGTACATGAGTCTGTATTACTTTCTTATTACTGCTGTAATAAATTACCACAAACTTGGCAGTATAAAGCAACACAGATTTATTCTCTTACATTTTTGGAAGCCAGAAGTCCAAAATCAGTTTCGTTGGGTTAAGGCAGAGATATCAGTGGGCCTGAATCCTTCTGAAGGTTAGGGAAGAATCCATTCCCTTGCATTTTCTAGGGTCAAGTAGAACAACTACATTTCCTGACTCATGACACTTCTTCATATCACTCCAGCCTCTTATGTAAGTCATCCTTTCTCCTGCTACTCTCCTGTAGTAGTAGTTCCTCCCTCTGCCTTTCTCTCTTTTTTTAAAGATTTTATTTATTTGGGAGAGAGAGAGCATGCACACCCACACATGTGCACAAATAGTGGAGAGGAAGAGAGAGAATTTCATGCAGACTCCCTGCTGAGCATGGAGCCTGATGAGGGTCTTGATCCTACCACCAGGAGATCATAACCTGAGCCAAAACCAAGAGTCAGTGCTCAACCAGTGAAGTCACCCAGGTACTCCCCTCTGCCTTCCTCATGTGCGAATACTTTTTGATTATGTCATTCAGCTCACTTGGATAAAACAGGCTACTATACTAATCTTAAGACTATTTATTTAAGCACATTTGCAAAGCCCCTGGTTGCCATCTAAGGTAATATTTTCACACACTCCCAGGATTGGGCTATGGACATCTTCAGAGTGGGGATTATTATTTGGTCTAACCTCAGAAGTTATTGTAGAAATACTAAATAATGTATTTCAATTTAGAGAGGGTTGAGTGAGGGAGAGGAGATTACATTGGAGAAAGCAGGTATAAATAATTTTGTAAGGATTTTGTGGTTAGTGGGAAAGAGAGAAATTGGAAGACAGAAGATAAATGGGTCAGTGGAAGGGTTTTGATTATATGGGAAATATTGAGTGTATTTATGCTGGTGGAAAAAGTCTACAAAGGGCAGCAGAGGGTGAAGATAGTAGAAAGAGATGAGAAAACAGGTGTTCAAGTTTTCTGAGAACGACAGTTGGCTATGGGGGGGAGCCAGGAAGTGCTGAACATCTCCATTACTCAGAAGCATTTTTGAGAATATTTGAGGGTAGAATACTGTAACTGTGAAAGACAGGTTTTTTTTTTTCCTTTTTTTCCAGCTTATTCCTAATTAGTTTTAAAAGACATCACATAGCTATTTCCTTATGGTGTGTTTTTTAGATAAAATTATTATATCATTTTCTTTTCATATCTTTCACAGAAAAAATTAAAAATTTCAAACTATGTTTCCTAGAAATCTAAAATGAATAATAAAATTGCTGGTCAGGAAAGCTATAGTTTATCTGCATGAGTGCTTTCCTTCATGTTTTGAATTTTAGTTTGGGTTTTGTTTTGTTTTTTTTTCTAACTTTGTGTTGTTTTGAATTTCTGTCAGACTTTACTATACTATCAGGTGAACTACACTGAATGTATTATTGTTCTCATAGATGTACCCTTAACGTTTCACATCACTGTTTTTTCTCCCTCTTTTCCCATTGTCATTTCTGTACATCCTGGATAGAACAGATCGTGACTTCCATGGGGAGCTCCAGGTAGAGCATTTCCAGGGTTTCCTATAATTGGTGTCTGCTATGCCTGCTCACTGAACATTATGTAAATTATGGCAGGGACTAAGAACCAAGAGGGTGTGTGTGTGTGTGTGTGTGTGTGTGAATGATCACTGTTTATATGTTGATATGGAGAGGACAACTGAAAGATTTTAGTAACAATTTTCCAATCAGGATCTTCCTTACCAGGTTTAATTTAGTGATCAGTTTTTCAGTTTGTAATATAATACACATTTATTGAGTTTTATTGTTTAAAAGACACATTACTAGCAACTGTTTAGGAAGAAAATTCTGTTCTTGAGAAGTAAAAAAACCTAAAAAAACAAAAAACCTATTGAAGAATTGTGGGAAAAAGAAAGGGAAAAGCTGAGTAGCCAGAAATATAAGGAAATGTGATAGTATCCTTGAGCCTACCATAGACTGGGTAGTCAGGCATGGTCGCTCTGAGGTTGCTTTTTAAGATACGCTCTGAGTATCAGAATTATCCAAGCAGAATGCTGAACTGAAGGTTATATGTCGTTAAGGATATAGACAATATGGTGGAATTTCAGAGAAGATGGCCATCTAATTTGGTTGTGGAGTCCAGAAAGTATTCAGATCAGATAAGGATTTTCAGAAAGATGGGACATAGGCAGAAAGGAACAGAGGGTGAAGGGACACATGGAACCATGCAAATAAGCTAAGCAGTGGTGTCCCTGAGGAAAACAAGGGGGAGAGTTCAGGAAACAGGAAGTAGCCCATCCTGGATGAACCTGAGGATGGAGTATTGTGAAATGAACTGGAAAAGGTGTTTGAGATCCTATTGTGTAGCATATTAAATGGTTATATGAGGTTCACAATGTAGCAGTGCTAAAAGTGAAGAACAAAAGAACACAATTGAGGGGCGCCTGGGTGGCTCAGTGGGTTAAGGCCTCTGCCTTCGGCTCAGGTCTTGATCCCAGAGTCCCGGGATAGTTCCCCGCATTGGGCTCTCTGCTTCACAGGGAGCCTGCTTCCTCCCCTCTCTCTCTCTGTTTGCCTCTCTGCCTACTTGTGATCTCTCTCTCTCTCTGTCAAATAAATAAAATCTTAAAAAAAAAAAAAAACACAGTTGAAATTATAATAATGAAAGCTGCCATTTGTTGAAAAGTTACTATGTGCCAAGTTCTTTATTTATATATATTATCCCTTTTTATATGCCTCTCAGAAAACTATAGAATTATATTGCTCAGCTATGGTAAGTAACTTGCCTTTTAAATCACAGTGCTAGAAAGGATTTGAATTGAAGTCAGAGAAATGATCGTGGAAGCCAGTTAAGAATTATACAGTGGTTGAGGTGCAAGGAGTAAGAGGACATAAATTAGAGTAGTGGTCAAGGGCCCAGGAAAGAGAAGATGGGCCAGAGACATTTTGGTTGCAAAGCATATGAGATTTAGCATCAAATTTGATGAGGAAAAAGAGGAAGGAATAAATCTTTTAGGATTAAATGTGCCGTGGTTATTATTTTCAATTTTAATGCTTTTCATATTTTTTCTAACTATTGTTTTAAGATTTTAAAAGAAATATATACTTAGTATATGAAAAATTAAGAATAATAGTAGGAGAGGAAAATTTTCCTAATGTCTTAATATCCATTGAGAGTCACTGTTAATGCCTTGGTACATTCCTGTACTTCCAAAAATATATGCATAGATATTTGAAGGGTCCTTTAAAAAGCATTTTAACCTGGTTATTACTATACTTCAGGTCTTATATATATAATTTTACATCCTAACTTTTATATTTTCCATTGAATTATCATTGGTTTTTCCTATTGTATAAACTTCAAATATACTTTACTCTCTATATATTACTCCATTATCTGGGTTTCCATTACCTTATTTAACCATTTACTTACTGTTTCCACTTAGGTTGTTTCTGGTATATGCTCAAAATAGTTCTATGTCCAGATTTTTTTTGCATTCAAGATTATATACTTAAAATAGATTGTCAGAAATGGAATTATGAAGTAAAAAATATGGCCATTAAAAATGCATAAATCCTATACTGCCAAAATTTTTTCAGAATTTTTCCAATTTAAATGCATGTCAGTAATTTTTTTTTAAATTTTTATTCATCCATTTGAGGGAGAGAGCTAGAGAGAGAGAGAGCAGAAGCAGGGGGAGAGGCAGAAGGAGAGGGAGAAGCAGACTCTGCTAGCTGGGAGCCTGATGTGGGACTGGATCTCCAGGACCTGGAGATCATGACCTCAGCTGAAGGCAGGCACCCCAACATGTCAGTAATCTTTGAGAAGCACATTTCACTACACTCTCAAAAGCAGGGAATATTATATTTATAACAAGATATTAAAGTAGAAATTTAGGCCAATGTTTTAAAACAATAAATTCCATTGAGCTATAAGGCCAGTTACTCTGCAGGATTTGCACAAAGTAGGTTTCCAAGACCTGGTTAGATGACTCCTAAATCTCTTACCACATTGGAATTTTAAAAATTTTAAAATTTAAGAGGGTAGGTGGCGACAAAATAGTTAAAAGGATTTTGGTTTTTGGAGAAAGATGCTGGTTCGCTGTGTACTGGACACATTTTCCAAGTGAGATGGGAATGGGATACCTGCTCCTCATTTCCAATCTTATAAAACAAGCTTTTCTGTAGTACAAACGGGTGACCCTGAGTTGTGTTCCGTTCTGTTGGAAGATTAAATGGACCAGAATCTTATTCATTCCTGAGAGATCTCAAGCTTGAGAAATTGGCTGGATATTGAAGAGGTGGCTCTTCTCTCTGAGCTTGTTGTGTGAAGCCAACAGGAGTTCCATGAGAGAGAGTAAGACAAGGATTTTAAGCCAGAACCTCTGGGCAGGTATATAGAGTTTATCAGAGACAACCTGTAGGCAAGTTATATTTATATTCTTGGTTCAGTGGGAGGAGGAGGCCCTCAGATGCAGAGAGATGTATTCCTGCACGTGTTGGTTGTGCCAGAGGGAAAAGCCTGGCCTGGACACAGGTCTTTATCCAGAAGGGCTGACAACAGAAAGATCAGGCTTTAATCATTTGCCAACACCAAAGAGTCAGCAAAATTGAGTATTTTTGGTAACTTCTTGCCTTTTTCCCCCCTCTGACTGAGAGTTTGACTTCTGCCCTTTTCATCCAGGGGCAGAGCCGGACCTCACTCCACTGCAATATCTAACAATGGAAGAGAAAGTGAAGGGAGAGGAGAGTATTGCAACTTTGTTTTTATTTGTATTTTTTGATAATTTATAAAGTTTAAGATGTTTGACACTTTGGTTATCAGCCATATTTATTTTTATAATATGAATAAACATAATTATTTTTTTCAGTAGGAGTCTATTTTTAAAAATTTTTTTAAAGATTTTATTTATTTGAAGTAGAGTGAGTGAGCACGAGAGAGCACAAGCACAGGGGAAGGGCAGAGGGAGAGGGAGAAGCGGGCTGTCCACTGAGCAGGGATCCTGATATGGAGCTCAGTCCCAGGACCCAGGTAGGATCATGACCCAAGCTGAAGACAGACTGAGCCACCCAGGTGCCACAGTACTCTTTTTTTTTTTTTTTTAAAGAACAAAGAAGAAATGAAATATGCCAATAAAACATGAGTTGGATTACATGGGAAACTAACATGACCACTTATTCTTTTTTTTAAAACTCATTTTATTTAAATTCAATTAGTTAACATATACTGTATCATTAGTCTCAAATGTAAAGTTCATTTATTCATCATTTGCATATAATACCCGGTGCTTATCACATCACGTGCCCTCCTTAATGCCCATCATCCAACTACCCCATCCCCCCACCCACCTCCCATTCTGCAACCCTCAGTCTGTTTCCTGTAGTTAAGAGTCTCTTATGTTTTGTCTCCCTCTCTGATTTTGTCTAATTTTATTTTTCCCTCCTTTCCCCTATAATCTTCTGTTCAGTTTCTTAAATTCCACATAGGAGTACGACCACCTATTCTTGAACATCCTTCTTGTAATAAGCAAAACTTACAATAAACATAATTATAAATTTGAATGGTAAATCCTTATCTGTGTCCTAATCTGAATACCTAAAAATATTATTGTTTTTTATACTTCCTATTTGATGACCATGTAGTTCCTGAATGTGTAATAAAGCTAAATTTTATATCCTAGATATTGTAAAAATCAAATTGCTCTTTAGAAGAGTGTGTGGCAGTCTAAGAGACAGGAGGTGTAGTGCAATGGAAAGTGCCCAAGATTTAACAGAAGAGCATCATTCGGCCCAGCTTTGCCTAGTACTAATTATGGGACATTGGAAGAATAATTTAACCTCAGAATCTCAGATGTCAAAGATATAAAAACAGAGAGCTGTCGTATAGTATAAAACAGGAGGTATATGTGAGGCAAAATGGAGCATTTTGTCTCTTGGCCCCGTACTCTCACCTCACGCTCACTCCCATTTGTACAGAGGGTGTCTTTGGTAAGATACAGACAGAGAATTTGTCAGCATAATAGCATCAAAGCTTTTCTAAAATAGGCGGTCAATATGAGCTAAAGAAAAATCTGTTGATGTTTCTTCCTGAAACACCTTAATAGGCTGAGGAAGTCTTTCAAATTTTAGAAAAATTTTATACATTATCAACAAGAAAAATAAACAGTGATTTACTAAAGTGGAACACCTTCTTTCTGTTTTCCTCCACCTACCACCTGGAAAGCAATGTGGAACTAATAATTATTTCTTCTGCAGTGCAAATTACCTCTGCCTTTTATTCCCACACTATCTTACACACAGGGTTCCCTTTCATGTTATAGCCAGAAGGGTCAGCTTGTTAAAAACTTGTCCCACCGTTCTCCAAAGTGCCATTCAGGGATCCACTCATGCGACTCTCATTAATGACAAAGACCTGTGTCTAAAGGAGTGTGCAAAACCCCAGAGAGTGTAAAGATTCAAAGTGTTATTGAGGCCAAACCATCTTATCTATAGGTGAGCCTTCCGGGTCATGGTAGATTCACCCCGATGAAATAAAGTGTAGAATTTTCCATGTGCCTGGGCCTCCTGTGCAATCACTAAATGCAAAGCTTTAGATCACCTCCTCCATACTGAATACAAATTACCCAATAAAACAAATAAAAGCTCTCCAAGGCTATATCATACATCACATAAATTGTTTAGCTCCATTCGAAACACAAGTATTATGCTAGTGCAGTAGCAAAGTTAAATATCCACATTTACAAAAATTAGAAGTAATTGCTTAAAATTAAATCAATTGCAAATTAATTCCTTTCCACGTTTCTTCAAAAGCTGTTTCATAAAATTAAAAGTACACCTCAAAAAGGTGAAATATGCCCACTTTTTTACATAATTTTTCATATGTATTTAGTTTTTATTAACGTAGCTTTATAGGGGTGAGGATTCTAAAGAAAACATTTCTGTAAACTTAGGTATTACAGAAATGTGAGGGACTGCTTATTCAGACCCTGGATTAAAACAATAATTCCAGGTTTGAGGATTTTTATACTCTACTGGAGAACTGAACAAAAACCCTGTAATTTAGTTCTGCAACATTACTCAGTTTAACTGGCACTTTATGTTCTCCCATGTTCAAACACGAATGGGGAAGGAACATTCCTCATCCATTGGAGGATACCGACTGTATTTTGTTAGGATAGTCATCTTGTTATGTCCCATTCAGCTCAGCCCCATTAAGCTTTTGGGCCTAGAATTGCTGCCTGCTGCCAGGATTAATATCTCAGTATTTTCTCTTCCTTAGTTTATGGTTACTTTTCAAGAATTAAATGATCATTCAGAAAGTTGGCTTCAGTTTATGAGCTGTTAAACCTATGGTAGATATGATACAGCAGAAGGGAAAGCGTAAAAGTTATTAGTAGCAACTTTCCTTGCAGACATTTGCTGGTCTCCTCCCCCACATTTTTTTTTTTTTTTAACTTGAAAATCCATTTTCCTTCCTGAGCTTCCAGGTCTTACATAAATATGTATTGTACTCACGCAGTAGTAAAGGGATGCTTATTTAGTAACCATCAATGTTTCCTCCTTTAATAACATACATTAATTTTCTTTTTCCCACTGTCATTCATTCTATATGTGAGGTGGAACACTGTATGCCATGGAAACAAATTCTAGATAAATGAGCAAATGGAATAGATTGGAAAAGTTATTCTTTTTGGTGGTCAACATTCTTTATATAATTGTTAATAAAATGTTTTAGATTGACTGCTCTGGAAATTTAAGTCTATAGTCTACAGAATGGATTAGCATTTGGTAGGAGCCTAAGTCATCATCAGCAACAACCAATATTTTAAGTCTCTCAGCTAGTTGAGATTTCCAGTCTCTTTATTTATTAACTCTTTACGATCAGAGTATTGTTGCATTACATGGAAATTTATGAATGAATGAATATTTGAATTATCATAGATGCCTGAAGGGCTTAATTTGTTTGCTTTACTGCTGGTCATGTGCTTTGCCAGTTACTAGCTTTTAGTGGACTTGGAAAGCTTGCTATTGATATTTACTCAGGGAACTCCTTACTACAGCTGCACTTGTCTACTGTGTCATTCACAAATACAGGTAGATGCTGCTCTCTTGTTATACCTGCATCCTGAAACAAAAAGAATAAGAGAAAAATACATGCCATTTTTTTCATTAGGTAAATCCTCCAGGTGTTTATTATATGTAAATAACTTACATAATTAAGGAGTCTTTCCCCCCTTTTCTACACATGGTTTACTTTTTTCCTTAAGGACTCTCTCTTTTTAAATTCAGATTGATTGGATTTAGGGCCTATAAATTGGAGAAGAGTTTAAGAACATTTAAAACAGGAAGGAAGTAAGCTTTCTGTTCAATCGAAGGGCCTCTTTAACCACTGCATTATTTTTTGTTTGTTTGTTTGTTTTTAACTCACCCCCAGGTTCCAGCTCACTGATTTTTTTAAAAACCTACAACACAGGGTCCCTACACCATACTCTTATCTCAGTAAGTTCCTGCTCCTGGGTAGTTGACCTTGCTACTCCCTTTTTTTTTTTTTTTTTTTCCTGCTACCACTCTAACTTTTCACTGTTCCACAGTATGTAAACAAATGGTTTGCATGTTTCTTCTGCTACACTGAACATTCATTGACAGAAGAGTCTCAGTTGGAGGCATCTTTGTAAGGCCATCCTTGTCACCTTGCATAGGCTGACATACACTGGACATTCAGTCAGTATGCATAGAGTAGATATTTGTGTCTTAAGAGAACTTCTGTCCCTTGTAATCATCACTGCCATTCATCATCCTTCCTTGCTGGACAAACTCTAAAACTTTGGATTGTTTTGAGGAATAACATACATTTTCTCTGAACTGATATTTTCAGGTCTTGGGGACACTGGGTCTAAGTGCCCTAAATAAGCAAATAGTTTTCAGGGAAGCAGGCTACCATCCAGCCCTCACTGGCAGGGTCTGAGCTTCTCTAATGAGGCCTGGCTGCTTTTCTGAGCCAAGAACCCCGTCTGTCTGTTTCTATTTAGCAGCAAAGTCCTTAATCTTCGTCATTCTGAAATCCCGATTTGTTTTCCAATTTTTTCTCACATTCCTGACATAAGCCAAATAAAGTAGTTCCATTTCCTGTCCATTTTAATATCATATTTTTATAGGGTACTTATGGATATCAGATTTTTCTGCATCTTCTCTGCTAGCTAACCCATTCTTTCTGCTTTCAATCTGTAGAGAAAAAATTCTGCTCCACGGGCTTTTGATTTTGGTTAAGAGTAGCCTTCTCTATACAGAGAGCTGATAGTATAGGACAGTCAGTGAATGGGTACATAAATGGTTATACTGCAGTTTTGATAAGCACAAGATGTGAAATGTGTCAGAGGACCAAGGAATACAGGGCAAAGAGAGATGATCTCTGCCTGGAGGTGTCAAGGACTGACTCCAGAATTTTTCAAATGAACCACAGGGCAAAGGACCTTTTGTAGAAGTCCACAGTTTGTGTAAAGAGCTACAGATAGGCAAGAGCTTGGCACAGGAAACCTCAAGAAGTTCTGTATCTCTAAAACATATGGCATAACTTGAGTTGTGAGAGAGACGATTGTAGAGTTGAAAGGGGTTAAATAAGTAAAGGGGTTGTGCGATCTGATCTGATACCTGTTTTGGAAAGTTGACTCTGGCATTAAGGTAGAACCTAAACTAAAAGATGTAAGAATCATCAGTAAATCTAGAAATGTTCCTAAGTGATCAACAAGGCCCTTAAGGAGAAAATAATAGACTCACAATTATTTTCTATCCTGGAAAAAGGAGGACATTTAAAAGATGTTGGGTTGGGAGGAAGGGTAAGGAGAACTCTAGGTAATAACTGTGCACAGTATTGGAGATGTTGGATATTTGACTCTAGAGCACTGAGTTATATGTACATAGTTGAGAATTCTCTGGATATATATACATATATATGTATATGTATATGTATAGTAAAAGGATCACAGAATTATACAACACAAACAGCTCTGATATGCTCTGTGCCATGCTATATGGAAAGGATATGTGTGAAGAATAGAGAAGAAGAAAAGCTCTCTGATTTTCAGGAGTTAGGAAGTAATTAATATAAACCTGAAACAAGTTTCAAGTAAGTTCTGAATCGCAGATTTTAATGTTGTGGGACTTCAGAAGTAAGTTAGATCAGTGTCTTCATAAAAGATGCCGGATGTATAGAGTTTGGAGGAAGTAAGTGTAGAACATTTAAATGGGGGATGGTCAGGGGTGGGGATCATGGTAGTGAAAGTAGAAAGAAGGGATGGAGTTTAACTCTTCTGTGGAATAGGAGACCAGCTGGAACTTAATTGATTTAAAACCAACAGAGCATGTTGAGGAATAGCAAAGAATATTTTGCTAAATACAGTGGGACCAGATTACAGAGATGGCTTCAGCACTAAAACAAGGGAGATTAAATGATGCATTTGGGAATTGGTTGGGAAGCCAGAAGCTTTTGTCCTTCATGGCATAATGAGGGTATTGCAGGAAGATTGGTCTGGGGAAGGTGGGTATGATGGATTCACAGAAGACCAAGAGCAACCTCCAACAAGAGTTATTGGTCATTCATTTAATTGCCTTGGCACCACAAAATTACCTAAATTTTGCCTTTTGCACTCTTGTGTCTAGACACAACTTGTATTTGCTGTCGTAACTTTTTTAAAGATATGTCTAAAATCTTAAGCATATTGTTTCATTGCTCAGACCTAGACTGTAGAAAACATCCCCTTTCTGTGAAGAATGTGAGGACATGAGTTCTGTGCCCCTCCATGTAGAGATCCTGCTACTACTTGTAAAGATTCTGGCTAGTGGTTTCTCCTGAATTGACTTGAGATGTTTTACTTCCTTGTGTCTGTGCTGAACCTATATACATATTTTTAAAAAGCAAATTAGCACTGAACACTTGTAAGCAAATCATGAACTGTTTAGCACTGAGCACATTATAAACACACAATATATATTTTATGAATAATATGCTATGTGAAAATACATCTATGAACCATCAGGGAAACCTCATTAAGGAGGTTGTAGGCCTACTGGCATTTTCCTGGGCATTGGCTAATTCTGCCAGCAGACATAGTAAATCCTGCCACCCTACCGTTGTAATGCATGTTGTAACTAGAAACAATTGAGACCAGTTTCAACAGCCAACAAGGAAAATCAGGCCTGCCTTCAGCTCTACCTTTGTAACACTTGGCTTTCATATAACTTTTTCAGGCTTCATTTAGTTGGTACTTAAAAGCCCACTGTTGCTATAATATATATGGAAACAAGATTCTAGTCAGGCACACTAAATGCATTGAGTAAATACGTATAGTGGAAAGAAGCAACGTATTAGGTCTGGTCCTGGTTTGAGGCCTGGCAAACAATAAAATACTCTATGAACTTCTGGTTTTAAAAAGTAAATTCAGATCTGAAAATCCAAGCTCTGTAGTGGCCTTGCCATGACTGACTGCTTTGGGAGAGCTGACAAAAGGGTTCTGGTAACCCTCTGTTCCCGTGCTCCAGATCTGTGAAGTTAGGAAGGGGAAAGAAGGAGCAAATTCAAGGAGGCAATTACCGTCAATTACACCCCAAAGGTTTAAAGCTGTATGTAAAAAACATTAATAAATCTTTGAAGAGTAAAGAGCTGGGAAACCGCCATTTAAAGTGGAAAGCTGATTGTATTTCAGAGCGGCACACTGGCAGCAGGTGGTCTCAGTCTGGCTTGGACATGTGTTTTGTTTGGCTTTGGTATTTTAAAAACAACATAAACTTGTCTGAAACGTGTCTGTCTTTATGTAGGGCATGTATTCTCCGCCTCTCCACTTCCCTCACCACCCTGTATTGTCTCATCTGCATTATTTATGCACCTGATGTGACTGGATTTTGCAACACCTAAAATATTTTTTTGAGTCTTTTATGGCAGAGTGTGACCATAACAGAAAGACTTCGGAAGCAGAAGATTTGAGGTAAAATTTGAATGAAGTGATTTATTAACTGTGCAGTGGCATCTTGCTGAACTTCATTGTTCTCATCTTGAAAAGAGGACGTTAAAATACTACTTAACTACTTGCTATGCTTACCACACAGGCTAAAACAAGCTAAGTGTGAACCTCAAGTAAGATAAAATATGAGTATATTTTTTACTCTAAATGCTGCGTAGATACATTGTTTAATTTTATTCCCATTTCACAACAGTTATAACTGACTTTGTGAACCCTAAATCTGGGCCCCTTTGAAGTTTCTGTTCCTAATGTACATAGGTCAGTAGATCTCAAACATGATGGCACAATGGACTTAATGGTGGTAGGACTTTAAAAAATACTGATGATGGAATCGCATCCCCTGTAATTGTGAGTTAATTGATCTGGGAGTGGTCTGGGCTTTGGAGTCGAGGTGGTTTGTGTTTTACATTCCCCAGCTGATTTTAATGAGCAAAGTTTGAGAACCATGGCTTACCTCAATTCAGTAGCAGCATCACTGAATTGTAAAATCTGTCCAAAACGATTTTGGTCATTCTCCGGCTACTTTGTGATAAAGCAGAGCACATACTGTTTGTTAGTGTTTCTGTCTTCTAATGCAGTGGTTCGTGAGTGTGGCAGAATGAGTACCACCTGAGTAAGCTGACTTCAACCACTTGATGATGCCCCCCCTCATCCCAGAACTCGTGAATATTGTTTTCTATGGTGAAAGAGGCTTTGAAGGTGTGATTGAGTTAAAAGTCTTGAAATGAGGAGAATAGCCTGGATTATCCAAGTGGGCCCAGTGTAGCCATGAGCGTTCTTATTAGAGGAGGGGGTAGCATTTCAGTCAGAGAAAAGATGTAAGGGCTGGAGCAGAAGTCAGAAAGGCTAGAGGAGGCTGTTGCTGGAGGTACTGATGGCTTTGGAAATAGAGAAAGAGGCCATTAACTGAGGAATATAGGTGGCTTCTACGAGACAGAAAAGGTGAGAAAATGGATGCCCCCCACAGCAACTCTGCCAACACTTTAATTTCAGCTTTTTAAGACCCGGTTTTAGACTTCTGACCTCTAAAACTGTAAGATGATAAATTTGTATTGTCTGAAGCACTCAATTTGTGGTGATTTGCTATAGTAGCAATAGGAAGCCAACAAATCTGGAAATTCATTCAAAGTGGAAAATAACAAGGCCTCTCCAAGACCTCCCCTATCAGGATCTGTAGGGCATAAGCCTAGCAATGTACACTTTTGTGAGCTCTTCAGGTGGCTCTTATGCATGGTAAAACCTGACAACCACTGCTTGAGACATGGTGTTTAATCAATGTGCTTTTTTGGTTAAACTTAGGGTTCAAATGGCTTTGAAGTGGGAGAGTATGTACAAGCACTCAATTCTTCCTGATGATAGAAAGTTTTGTATTGTGAAATAGATTAAAAATAATCCTGTGAAGAAGGCATTTCTTAAAAGCGAAGACAGTGATGGGAATATCCTCAGTGTCTAGCATGATTGCTGGGCTTGTAAAAATGTGTGTTTTAAGGGTGTTCCGATCTTTAGTACAGAAATTACAGACTTTAACTGAACACATCCTTATTTGGTGAGCACACAATTGCTAATATCACTAGACATCCCCTCTTGTTATAGGAGGCTTTGAGGAAGAGGCAAAGTCAACCTAAGAATCCCAAATCCTGTCTTCTTTTCAGTTTCAGTGCTGTTCTCACAGGAAGTTGAATTCGAACCTGAAGTGACACAGCTAGCACACATATTCACACGCTTTAAACATCCATGCATTGTCAGAGCAAGGGGGAGAGGAGGGATAATTTACATTTTAACAAAATGTTTGTAATTTCAAAATACCTTGATTGACTACCACCCAGTGGGTGAAAACCATATGTGACCAGAAAACTTGGAAATTCTCTACTGCTTTGATTCTCATAATGAAAACTTCAAGTGGCCCCACATCTGTTCCCTTAGGTCTGTGTAATCCCATTGTGTCTGTTTAAACTGTTGGCAAGTATGCATATGGTTTTGAAGAGTCCTGTGAGGACTAGCGTAGAGACTCCTGATTCATGTCCCCAAGGTTTCTCATCTATTGAAAGCCAAAAGTTTCCACTTTAATGTTGAACGGTGACTAGGTTAGCTACTGTAACATTACCAATCTGGCAGTCCTTAAAACTGTCTGTATATGAACTTTTCATTTGACTCAACTGGGTACTCTACATTTGTCATTTGAACTTAAGAACAATCTTCTAAAAACATTGAAGTCCCTTCTTCTTCTGTTATTTATAGCACAGTTGGTAATTTCTTCGTCAAAGTACTTAACTGCATTTTATCATACTTTAAAAATATGGTATGAGGCACTAAAGTTCAAGGAAGTATAACAATCAGTTGAAAAATACTCACCAGATAAGTAATCATACACTCTTGTGTCACCTGACATGCAGTGAACAAGCTGATGAATGAGTCAGGATTTAAATGGTAATTATCATTCATCATTATAATAGACTTATTAATTCATAAATTCTTGGTAAGCCAATTTTCTATAAAAAGGTTAATAATAAAAGTGGAAAAGAAAAAAAATAGCCCCAATGTGATAAAAAATGTAAGAGCTAAAATATCTTTACTGCCACATATCCCTCCTAATTATCTAGTAGTTTTATATTAAAATATTTCTTAATACAAGATGATATTTTCCCAGTATTTTGAAAGAACAAAAAGTACAGATCCTTTTATTACTTTCCCCCCATCACACTCCTCAGTATGAACCAAACTAAGATAATATTTGAATGCTCTAACTTGATATAATCCCAAATAAACCGAAATGGTTTTGGATAGTGATTCTTATTAGTCAATGCCAGAGTATCACATTTCAAGTTGTTTGCCAAACTAAATCTTGCATTCTACACAGTAGCATTTATACACATATCTGTCTCAGATTTATAGGGGGGAAAAAAAAACTGAGCCAAACATGAAGCACGATTAGGTCTTCTTTAGTTTGTAAATACCAATAAGCCATGTTGAAATCAATTTCGATAATACCAGTAAAAACACAAACACACACACATACACACACACACACATTTTAATTGGTTTGTATCCCTTAGACTATAAAAGGAAGTACAACTGCATGAGAAAAAAACAATCCTTTTTAAAAGCTGTTAAGATATAAACTGCTAGAAAGTCAGAGATACAACTTTCTGAAATTAGTTTCTTAAAACTGTTGTAACGGTCATTTAAAATTATTACAATTGATTATATTTAAAGAAATAAGATAAATACTTCACATAACTTCTCTTGATTTGGAGCAGGAACTACAGAATGCTGTGATTAATAATTTTTACTATACTTTTGTTTTCCTGGAGGTGGTTGGCATAAAAATGGGCTATCAACTGTGTCAAATTGAAGTAAATAGGACTAAAATGAATCCAGATCCTTAAGTTTGGTCAACCAGAGTCAGAATATGAGATCTTACTCATATTTACATTTTTGCATCTCATTTTTTGGAAAAAATTTTGGTTATAAATTAAAATAATGTATTTCCCATTAAGTTGGCAGTAGGGCTTGAAGGAGAAAGAGCACATGGAGTACTATAAAACTGATAGGGTAGAGATTATGTAAGATCACATGTGTAAATACAGATATGTATCCTATAATGGGATTTCAAGTAACTATGGATTTTAAGTTTTCCTTTATTACAAGTAAATTTTTTTAAGATTTTATTTATTTATTTGACAGAGAGAAAGACATTACAAGTAGGCAGAGAGGCAGGCAGAGAGAGGGGAGGAAACAGGCTTCCCTCTGAGCAGAGAGCCTGATACGGGGCTCGATTCCAGAACCCTGAGATCATGACCTGAACCAAAGGCAGAGGCTTAACCCACTGAGCCACCCAGGTGCCCCACAAGTAAAATATATAATGCAATGCAGGTCCAAATTTCTAGGCCAAAGGCAGGTAAATCTGTTGTGTTAATATAGTGATTGCAGTTTTGTTCATAAAATATCTGTATGATTGAGAAGACATTGCCTGACAAATGTCTCAAGCCTAGAGTTTCCGGGGTTTCACATACCTTGGAAGTAAAAAAGGGAAATCTAACAAAAAATTGATGATAGCAAAAAAAATAAAATAAGACCCTTTCTTCCTTCCTTTTTTCATTTCATTTGTTTTTGTTTGCTTTACTTTGTCTGTGTTGGAGAATATGTGTATTAGGTGAGTGCTTTGGTGTCTTGCCTGGAGGCTCCTGTGTGTGTCTCTAAAACCAAATAATGGGCTGGCACATCAGGCTGCAGTGGGGATTTTTCCTATGTAATCAGAGTTCTGAGGAGACAGTTATACCCTCACAGCCATACCCTATTGGGAAAATGAAACCGGTCCTCTGTACCTTTCCCAGCTATCTTCTCATTCTACCTTCATGGCCAAGAGCAGAATTTCTGAGGAACGAAGTTCTGTGTTAGGCAGAAAACCCAATATTCAACTGAAATAAATGAGTAAATAAATTATTTAAAAATAAAGAAATCAGACTTGATTTTCTTGCTTTATTACAAACTACCTCCCAACCTTGAACACCAGGTTATGCCTGGGATTCTCAGGCTCCCTTTACATGATTTTCCCATGAGCTGGTTCCATAATACTGGGCCTGGCTTTAAATGTTATGTGGCTGGTTAGAGATAGAAAAGCCATCAAACTGTGAAAGTCTAAGGCTCCAGAGAAATAAGCAGTATGTGTGTGTATGTGTGTATGGAATACAAGTTGTATCACCATTAAAACAGTGTATTTATAAAACATTGCAATATTCTTAATTTATTTGAATCAACACAGGATTATCAATAAAATAAGTTAGAACCATAAGTGTAGCCCTTTTGGGCCATTCTGATGTAGAAAGTTCATAGGTCTGATTTAGAAGGTTCATTGTTGGTGCTAGTGTTAGAACTGTCGACCTGTTCTTTATTCTCCTCACATTTTCTATGTACTCCTCTGCCCACGTAAATTTAAAGTTTGTGCACCATCAAAGTTAAATCTCAAAGATAAAATTTTTCATTGTCCATACAACTCTCAACTTTGGGTGATGTTTTCCACATTTTTTAAGTGGAACTTTGTGTTTTATTTGTTCGGCTTAGTCCCTGAAAAAGATCTGACTGCTGTGTGTCGCAGCACTCTGTGTGTGTGTGTGTGTAGTAACATAAGTGCTGATGAAGAGAGGGAAATGCATTTACACTGTAAGCCCAATTCCCAGGATTCTGGCTTCCATCTGTAGACTGAAGCAATCAATCACGACTGACATGATGAGATGCAAAGAGTAAAGATGGCACGACATGATCACCTACAGAAACTGTTGTATTTATCCCATCTGTAACTCATTCATTGTTTCTCTTTCTAACGTTCTCCCACTCGCCTCTGAAAAACTGGTGGAAGATTCAGATAGGTTTATTTTTATGACCTTGTGGTTTCACTCTACTCAATATTTGGGGGGAAATACCTACTCTCATGCTGACTTCTTTCATTAAATATTTTTTAAAAATATACACGCTCTGAAAACTGAGATTTCTGTATTTATCTAACTAGTCAATTTAGTGCATGAGATACCTAATCTCCTAGCACTTAACAGCCAGACACCCCGTCAGGTTCCCTGGAAAAGAGCATGCTTATTGTGGTAACAATGAAACACTGTTTTTAGGATAGATTCCCTCTCATCTGCCAACACAGCATATGAAAACCAAAATGAAACCATTTGGACATTTATCCTCCAAACTCCCTCACTGGAAGTCCTTTCTTTCTCTCAGTCTTTTGGAGTGCTCTTGAAAGAGTACAACCAGGATGCCTACTTTCCAGTCTGGGTTTTGACTCTGTGCATGGCAGAAATCAAAGTGATGGGATTCCTTCCTATACCAAAGTTCAGAGTCTTAGGAGAAAGTAGCCCTTAAGATGGAGAGGAATATTCCTTAGGACAAATATTCCTAAGGCTTTAATTTTTTTTTCCCCTTCTCTCTCACAGTAATCTCCCCTTTGCCTTACATTTGCTGGTATGGATTCTGGAATACTATAGAATTTGTTTGGAACTTAAAATGCTGCATTTTTAACTAACTATATATATACTTTTGTGAACAATACTTAATCATTTCCATGTAAGGGGCCATTTCTTTTATCTTTATGCTTTCATGGCACATGGCTTCTGTTTTTCTCTGTGGGTGTGCAAACTTAACACATGTAAATGCATACTCATGCATGTTCTCTATGAAGCAGATTTTGCCATATAAAAAGTTGGTACTAAATGTACAATTAAATGTATATAACATGTGGATTTTTAATAATACACAATTCTTTTTTAAAAAAATTTATTTATGTATTTGAGAGTGATTGTGAGCATGCTGGCACACTTGTTGGGGATGGGGGGTGCAAAGGGAGAGGAAGAGAGAATCTCAAGCATTTCACTGTGGAGGGTGGAGCCTGATTTGAGGCTCAATCCCACAACCCCGAGATCACCACCAGAGCTGAAATCAAGAGTTGGATACTCCACTGACTGAGCCACCTAGGTACCCCAATAATATACAATTCTGACATTTAAATTTTTGCATTAAACCCCCCAGGTTAGAATATTAGCTCCTTGCAGGCAAGAATTTGACTTTTCATGTTCTTGCCATATCTCCAATGTTTGCCACATAGGAACACTTTAAGTATTTGTTAATAAATTAGAAAAATGTCTTTAACCCTGAAACTTCATCAAGCAGAAAAAAGATAATTTGTAATAAAGCTATGACGTGATTTTTGATCAATTTTTAGAGTATAAATAATGCTTATGAAAGGGAATACAAGTCTTAATTGGGTTCCTGACAGCCTTTGAACCTTGGTAGTTTTTTAAATAGGAAGCTGATTTGAGGCAATCAACGTAGAGTTTCCGTTTGGAGGGAGATGGTCTTCCTTCAGATCTACTATGAACCTGGCATGCACAGGTACAGCTGTACCTGGGGGAAAAAACAAGTTACTGACTAACAAGTTACTGCTGAGCCCCTCAAGTACCTCCTGTAGCCTCTAGTGTTTCGGTTTCCTTAAGAATTCCCTGGACCTCCCAGCAATCCCACAAAGAAAGGGTTAGTGCCCAGCACAATAGGGGGCCTCTGGCACTGTGGCCAGAAATTACTCTGATTGGCCAGTGTCTCTGTGTACTGGTTGCTAAATATTTTGAATGAATATCATCTCTGTCTTCCTGTTAGCGTTCTGACAGGAAGCCAGATCTTTCCTTCCCAAGGGTTTCATGAGAAGTGAAAAGTTGTCCTACCCACTGTGCAGAAAGTCATTCAAAGTTTTATAGAAAGAAGGAAAGAATGTGAAATTTTAATAGAGGCCAACAGCACAGAACAAAAGAATGAGATGGATAGCACTTAAAAGAGAGTCCTACAGACTTAGAGTAAAAGAGAACCGAGATGAGAGATCAATGCCTTATATTGGGTTAGCTGGTGAGGCACAAGGACTGTGAACAGAACAGCTTGACTGCATTATGATGGGAAGAACCTGGAAAAGGGAGGTCAGAGACTGGAGATACAAATCTAACTATGGTGCCTTGTCTGTGGACATTCAGGCAGGCTGATGGAGGCATCTGTGTGTGTGCACCCATGAGCGTGCACACACAAACACATGGCAAAGACTTAGATGTGAAATGCATTGATCTAATGTGTTGCTAAGTAAGGAGAGCAGAAACCCAGGGAATGAGAAACCACTGATGTGTAGTAGAGTAGTCTAGCAGACCGGGCTGGTCAACCTAGTGCCTTAACCTGGAATACAAGTTGATGTCAGAACCAAAGAAATAATGGCGGCAAGGGGAAAAAGATCCTTGTGTCGGAGTTGTATGTGCTTCATGACCCATTAAATTTAGAGTTTAGTCAAGCATCTTATGGATTTCAGCTTTTACAATCCGTATGTGAGGCAGTCATTTGAGCTCACTCCCTGTTTTAAAAACTGTTTTTCATTTAATTTCTTCTTGCGATCTTTGAACTTTTGGCTGCAGAACTTTGTCTCCCATTTTTTTTTTTAGAATCTATTTGCTTTAGACATTTTTTTTAAAATTCCTCCCAGTACATGGATCGTGGCTCTACCAAGATACAGGATATACTGTATACTTAGGTACTCTGGCTTTCTCCAGCCCACTCTGTCACACATACCCTCTAGTGGGGACTCCTGGCCCCACCATCCTGATAAGTTTCTTGTTTCACCTGAAGTGTGGAGACTACTTCGGCCTCAGCCTAGTGAGCAGGTCTTCACCCTGGCCGCAAAGCTAGCAACCAGCTGCACAGTAGGTCTCCCATTGGTAAAGGTACAGGAAACTTTGTATGAACCAGTCAAGCTAAGAAAGAGGACAGAGTGTTAGTCTCATTGTGAAAGTGAAATATGAGACAATCTGAGGCAAAAGGCCTCATTGTATACTCTGCACAATTCAGAAAGCATATAATCAGTGCTGCCATTCAGAAGGGTCTTATTTGTACTGTTTTTATGTTTTGTTCTGGTTTTATGAATAATAAGGTGACTTCTAAGTCACACTGACTAGTAATGCTGTGTGTTCTGGTCAGCTTCCTACATGGGTCAGCTGGACCTGCAGCTTGTGATTGTCAGTGACCTTAGTAGTAGGATGCTGGAGAATATACAATCACTTCCCTTGAGAAGTGACAGGCACACACAGACATGACTGCATAGTGCATCAAGGGGGGAAATAGTTTACAATACTTAAGAAATGAAGAATAACCTATATAAAAAGAAGGACAACATCTTAAGAATAGATACTGACCATTAGACATAGTACAGGGTCTGTATACCTGCCACACGCATAAGAACAAGAAAGCTGTTGGGAATACAGGACTAAAATATTGGCTCAGCCAATTCCTGGCAAAAGAATTATTACCAACTCCCTATTGAGGAGGACTAAGTAATAAATACTAAACTCATACACCTGTAGTGTAAGTTTAACCCATAAGTCATATACAGCTTAATCTAGTTAATATTTTATAAGTTTATCCACACAATGATCAAATTATTCTTAAAGAACTCTCTTGGATTTAAAGGCCCAATTAAAGCTCCCTATCCAGGTGTTGAGAGAAGCTTCAATTATTTTATCAAGAGACCAGTGCCTCAGAAAATCTGACTTGTTCTTAATTGGGCATTTTACATTCATTGCATCTTTGGAGAAAAAATGTGGTAGAAACAATGAGAAGACAACTATGTGATCAGTACCCCAGAAAATTTTTAATAACAAATAAATGAGGAGGTAATTTTTTTAAAAATAGTAATTCATAGTTAACTCCCAATTTGCCATATGAACACCAAGAGGAAGTGTTCATGGATCTATTCATAAAGAGGTGGGGGTTTTTAGCCTTATTTTTTGGATAGCAAGGAATGTTTTTAGTAGCAATATTCATTTGTGAAATAAATGTGGATTCACTTAACAAACTATATTCATACTCTGTCAAATTCCTGTTTTTAAACAGTTGGGTTCACTGAGCAAGCTAATTTAATGCCTTACTAAAAAGAAAAAAGAATGGACATTCTCTCCAGTCAAATATACATGTGGATAGAATTTAAGCAAGTAAGGCTTTTCTCTGTGGAATACAAAAATATAACTGAGTATATATTTTAAACACATACACACAATGGAAGAAATCAAACTAAATGTGTGTGTTTAACCTCTTCAACTTTCCAAATACTGGATGCGGTAAGATTGGGTATGACAGTCAAGTAGCTAAGTTGAAAGTTTTCTCTTTGTATATGTTATTTTTACCCTTCTCTCTTCAGAATCTAAATGGAAACAGATGACTTCTTCAGAGGTAGTTAGCCTTTCTCTTAAAAAAGAAAACCTGTCAATTTTACAAAGATGAATTAAATGATTGATTGTAGAAATAATCAGTAATTAAAAAATAAGGCTGGGAAAATTTAACCATGTTTGCTATTGAATGTTCTATCTGTTTCTCATTCTTGTTTCACATATGATCATCATTTGGGATAATAATAACCATATACCCAAAGAAATGGGAAAAAAGAAGATTGAATTATCATTGTTTCTATAGTATATTTAGTACATTTCCTTTTTGTGCAGTTTACCAGGTTTCTACCAAAGACAGATATGAGTAGAGAGGCTATAATTATACCAAATAGCCAAGGAAAATTAAATTTTATTCCTGATTACCTTGATTCTCAGGAGAGATCTTGTGAGAATTAATGTTTGTTGTAGGAATTTATACAATCTTATTATTTCACTTTTATCTGTATCAGGTAGTGTAGAAACAATGGATATATCATAACTTTTACATAACTTCCAATTCTCATCTGTTTTCTCAGCTTGATTGTCACCAGTGGTATCCAGAAACCATTTTAGGCAAAATTATGAGTAGAAAGCTCTGGCTTTCCTACTTCCTTTGCCAACCCTTTTTGGCATTGTTTTTCTTTCATGTTTCTTAGGAATGTCCTCTTATTTAATGGTTTTTATCTTTAAGTCAGTTAAACATTAGATATTTAACAGACTGTCCCATTCAAGAATTAATTGCATTCATACTTCTTTTGATAAGAAAAATAATCCCCTAATTTCATAACTTACAAGATGAAAACTTACATGATGAAAATTCAGGTGCTATGGATCATGGAAAGAGAGTATTCTTGGTTGAGAGGTCTCCTCAGTATCACTGTAAAAAACCTATGTCTTGCTTTATTCTTAAGACATCCCTTAAAGGGGCATGTGAGTGTGTGTGCATGAGAGAGAGAGAGAGAGAGAACACAAGAGTGTTTTCACACTTTCCTCAGCAATAAAAATAACCACAATCCTGTAAACACATTTATAAATCTCTAAAGGGATTTTTTATATGTCTGCCATAATTCTGAGTGTTGCATGGATAAAATGATCATAGCCAGATAAAAGAGGCTACATTCACTTACTATATGTATAAAGTTTTGGGGAGAAATATTCACAGGTACTATTTACCTATATGTATTAAGCTGTTGTATTGTATTTACCAGAGGATGTTTTAAGAATGCCAAGATGATTTATTTCTAAAGGTAGGAAATGACCACTGTAATTTGTGAGGATTGACAACCAGAACTTGGCAGTGCTATTTAAACCAATGAGTAATCAAAAATGTTGATAGCTCTCCTTTAAGACTCAGATTTCCTATGGGGCATGACACTTTTGCAAACAGTTAGTGAACTATGGGTCTGTGAAAATCAATTTATGATTACTGAAATTTGGGGACATGCCAGCATTTAGCAGAATATGCTTTATAAACTATATAAATTTTATTGGAAGAAAAATCTGCAAAAGAATATCCGAAGCTGTAACTATAGGATTAATATTTTTTTTGAGAGCAGGATAGAGAGAGAGAGAAAGCAGTAGAGAGAGCAAGAGGTGGCACTCTCTGTAGCGGGGGCAGTATGCAGACACAGGGGGGAGAGAGAACCTTAAGCAGGCTCATGATTCTGGCCTTGATCTCATGATGTTGAGATCATGACTGAGCTAAAATCAGGAGTCATATGCTGAACCAGCTGAACCATGCAGGCACCCCGACATGATTAATTTTTGTCACTAGAAATATCTATCATTAAAATACTGAACATCTTCCTCAGAGCTACTGGAGATGTTGAATTGGTATGTAAAATGCTGACAAGATATTGTGAAATACATTAGCTGCAGAATATTCACACTGGGGGTGCCTGGGTGGCTCAGTAGGTTAAGCATCTGACTTTGACTCAGGTCATGATCCCAGGGTGCTGGGATAGAGTCCTGTATCAGGCTCCCTGCTCATGAGGAAGCCTGCTTCTCCCACTCCCTTTCTGTCTCCCACTGCTTGGTTCCCTCTCTTGCTGTGTCTCTGTCAAATAAATAAAATCTTTAAAAAAAAAAAAAGAATATTCACACTGGAGAATGTTTCAGTCCCCCAAGTATGTATGCCACCATCTCAGCAAGCAGTGAATCACTATCTATAAAAATTCAGAACTTGCTTAATCTGAAAGCTCACCAATTATGGCAAGGAAATTACCAAACCAGAAAAATGCAGAGAATCTGAGACATGGCGCTAAGTTGGCTCATTCATTATCCAGTGATCCACGTCATCAAATAAGAAGTGTTGAGGGGGAAAAACAAAAGCAATAAGGAAGAAGAATGAAATAACTAAGGCTAGCCCTTTTAAAAAACCCAAATAAGCTTTTTTTTTTTTTTCTCCTCTCATTCCCACTGTCCTTCTGATGCTCTCTTTCCTAGAACCAAAAGGTATGCTTTGTCCTATGGTCTTCTCTACCCTTTGCTCTTGCGTTAAAACTAACCTTTTTTTCTGATGCTGTATTCTATAAAACTGTATTTTTAGAAGATCGTTTCTTTCATTGACTTAAGTATTTTTAAAACATCTCATATTACTAAGTGATGTGATAGGTGTTAGTGATACAAAGATGGACATGAAAGTTACTTCATGTCTCTGTGGATGAAACTATACCTATGAACAGGCTAAAAGTATATTTGTAAGGTCTGTGTAGTTCTACAATTTAATGGACTACTTCTATGGGGAACTAATACCCTAAAAAAAGTCATTTTAAAAGAATTTTAGGTACTGCATGGGGAGTGTAGGGTAGTTTAGGTATGGATAAGAAGATGAAAAGAGCAGGCCTTTAACTGTCACATATGTTGGCTTATTCAATATTATTTTTCTGAAAATGTAATGCCATTAACCAGGTAAATATAATACCTGTTAAATACTAAAATATAATACCTGTTAAATACTAAAATATAATACCTGTTAAATACTAAAATTATTTGATCACTGTGGAATATTAAGGTATGGTTATCCTGCAAGTTATACAGTAGTAAAGTCAAGATTGGACATTGAGAATGGAGTGTCAGCCATGAAGTGAGGTCATTCTCACAGTCACCTCAGTAAGATCCAAGTGAAGGAAACCAGAGATAGACAACAGATGTTCCCTAGAGGGCAAAATGTGCTTTCTAGGGAACATCTGACAATGTTTGAAACATTTTTGGTTGTCACAACTGGGGGAGGGTACTAATGGCACCTAGTGCATAGAGACCAGGGCTGATACAGAACATTCTACAATGCACAGGGCAGTTCCCCAGAACAAAGAATTACCCAGCTCCAAATGTCAGTAGTGCCGAGGTAGAGAAATGCTCACATAAAGGTTATTGTGGCATCTCTTCTTCTGAAGGTATCTATTTTACATCCTGAGATTTTTCCAAGAATGGGCTATGAGCAAGGACTTCATGATAGGATTAAAAACGTGATGTTGTCCCAATCCTACCTAAGAGCATTCAGTGCATTTCTCAAATGTGAATGAACATTAAAATATATGGGCTACCTTAAAACACATATTCCTGAATCTGTGTCCAGGAGCTCTTATTTAGTAGGTTTAGAATAGGACATAGGAATTTTAATTTTTTAGGTGATTCTGATGCGAATGTTTGGAGGACCACCATACAATAGGAAACACTGATGTATTGGGTAAAACCCAAGTTCTTTAACATTCATACAAGTCTCTGCCTTCATCCAATCCCTGCATTGTCCTTCTCCTCTTTTACTCCATGTGCTAGTAATATGGAGCTACTTGAAATTTATTGGAACATTGTACTATTTTATGAATTCTTCTGGCCAGGTCTCTTTGCTTCTTTGTCCTGCTGGTGGCTAACCAGTAGTGTGCTGGTCAATGTTTAGTGGATGTCTAAAAACAAACAAAAATTCCCCGAGTTATAGTATTTGCCAACTTCTGTGCTATAAATACTTCCACCAGGGCCAGCTTCAAGCTACCAATGTGACATTTCTGGGAAGAAATGTGCACAGTCAGCTCTTGAGAGAGTGTGAGCCAGCTCCTACATGGCATTGCAAGTAATCCTTATCTTTTCCCTTCCTTGAGCCTTTCCTGATGGTTTGAGTGTTTCTTACACATTAATGCTGCGATTGTTACATTCTCTTATTTGTATTTCTTTAACACACGCGTTACTTAACTAGACTGAGTTCTTTGAAATGAAGGCCTGTGGTAATAAAAAATGTATTTAGTTAAATTACATTTTAATTCAAATGTTTGTGTATTTATGGTGCTTTTGTATGTTTTCCTTTTGATATACCAAATTATTTAATGAAGTGTTAAAATCTTTAAAGTATTCTCTAAGTTTCAGCTATAGTCATATTAAAGTGTAGCAAGCCAGGTTAAAATATTAAAGGGGAAAACTTTATCTTCTGGGAGCCAGCCTAAGCACTAATAAAAGTGAAGTATGTGACCTTGGGAAGTTAACTTTGTGCTATTTTTCACTGATAGGGGACTCTCCCAAAGATTTGAAGTTCTGGGTTATTTCAGTTGGAGGAAGTTGTATTTACTTATATAGTACTTTATGGTTAACTTTGCTGAGTAGAGCAAATTATCAGGGACTTCTTAACCTGGACCTTTTCCCACCCACCCACCCCAGAAAAGATCTTCTTACTATTTCACTCCTAAGTAATTACGTTCCTGAATTGGAACATATTTTTGAAGGCAGAAATATTTGGTAATTGCTCTGGTACCCAGGGAAGATAGGGTGAAAACTTTTTATGCTGCCATATGAAAAAGCAAACCTTAAATGTGGGCAGATTGTCTCATTTTACCTGAAGAGACATATAGTTATTTTTCTGAGCTCTCAAAATATCACTATGTGTATATATTATCCCAGTCATTTGTTTTCTATAATTATATAGATATTAGATAGTATATTTGTTTTACTGAAAGACCAATTCTAAAAAGTTTAATACTAGTGAATATTCTTCTCTATTAGTGTGTATTTGTATGTAGTCATACACTTAAATAGATTTAACACATCATAATACAGTTTAAACAAAAGAAATTATCTTCCTTTAAGGCATAGACAAAAGGTTAAATTAAACAAACCATATCATGCCATGGTATAGTATGTTCCTTCAATGTTTTATGGAATTATAAGTTGAAACCCAAAGACTGATGCCTCTTCTGGGAGGTAGTGGTGTTATAAATTGAGGAATGGAGGAATTTAAAAAACAAAACAAAACAAAACAACCCTTAGAGAATCCATTTATTTGGTGCCCATACTGTTTTTTTGTTTGTTTTGTTTTGTTTTTTGGCTTATTTACCTTTTCGTGATTTGTGAAAAGATGCAAGACTTAAATAGATCTTCTAGATGTGATTCAGTAGGGCAACTCAAATTATTCCCAACTTAAAAGCGAATCCAAGGAATGTTTAACTTTTCTGGCTTAAATTACTCATATAAAAAGAAAGTTTAAATTGGCAGTAAAAACAATTCTATATGCTTCTGAGGCAGAAACTTCAGAACAACGATATTTAAACTTAGATTAGCAATTACTTGAGAAGATTGAAAATTATTGAAGAAGATCATTTTAATTTTGATCAGTTGCCTTTTCAGGTTTATTTATTTTCTGTTGAAAAATGACTTGTTTCCAAGCTTGTATCTCAAAGAGAGCTAGAAGAAATTTTGAAAGACTAATATTATATTAGGCAGTCATCCCAAAAGTTGATAGGACACAACTGCATAGTAGAAATTGGTGATGTAAAAGGCATGTGTTTCCAAAGAAATGGACTTCATAACTTTCGTAAAGCTTTACTTGCTTTGAATGATGGGCTTTTTTTGCCTAGGAGTGAAATAATTACGTAGGGTACTATACCACAGCACTCTCTTAAAAATATATTGCATCAGGGTCATGATGTTGTAATTTAGATTTTTAAAGGTAAGAGCGTAAGCTTTTAAATTTAATATCTCAGGGACTTTGGATCCTTTCCACCCAAAACTTGGCTTGCAATTTGTCTCCACAGATGATTTTAATGGTTTAAATTAGTTACGGCTTTTCAAATTGTGAAGTAGCCAATTATTTAGCTTTGACCAAAGTTTAAACAATTAGTTCTAACCAGCACCAGTTATTTTAAAAATCAGGTTTTAGAGGAAAAGAAGTAAATGTGGTTAGTTAATTTCTTATTGCTCAGGGACTTAACATATTTAAAAATAAAATTCCTGAGATTTTAGTCTGAGGGGGAACTCCCTATTTCTGTGAATAGTTTCTTGACATATTGTTGTGTGTCAGTGAAAATTTAGAAATGGAAATGGTTTTAAGACCTAAAAACCCTTCAGTCCCCTTTCATATACATATTTACGTGGCCCCTACTAAGTCACAGCTTTTGTAGCTTCATTTTGAAGTCAGCTATCACTTGCAAATAGTACAAAAGAAGGGAGAGCTCAAAGGAGGGCATCGATTTCCCAGCTTCAGCCCATTGCAAAGTTTAGAGTCTTTTGATTTGCCTTTATCCAGACACTGCAAAAGCCTTTGGTGGAAGGTTGCCAATTTCAGTTAAACTTACACTGTATTAGTCTTACTTGAGAGTTTTTGGATCACTATTAAATAACTGAGCAGACAGAGGGACATAATGCCCATCTTGTATTGCCTGGATCAACAAGTGCACTTGAAGGCTGTTAACAGAGCCTGAAAAAGAGGCTCTGTGTGGGGACGCAGGATCCTGAGTACCTTCTCATGGCTAGTGTGGTTTGTACTTGTGTCCTTTTGCGGGCATTTATGCTAACTGTCATCTTCTGGTATTCTTCTTTGTTTATAAGACCATTGAGACTAACCTTAGGATCAACGTAGGGAGGATAGCTTTGGAAGGGGAGAGGTCATTTTTTTTTTTTTTAAGATTTTATTTATTTATTTGAAGGACAGTGATCACAAGTAGGCAGAGGCAGGCAGAGAGAGAGGGGAAAGCAGGCTCCATGCTGAGCAGAGAGCCCGATGCGGGGCTTGATCCCAGGACCCTGGGATCATGACCTGAGCCCAAGGCAGAGGCTTTAACCCACTGAGCCACCCAGCGCCCCCAGAGGTCATTTTTAAAAACCACTTTCCAAGTATTCTCTTTTTATGCTGAGGTTTAGATGTTCTCCTCTTTGAATAAATGTAGGAAAGACAAAGAAAAATGATCTGATTTATCTGGGATTAAAACATAAGTATGCATTTCAAGAGACAGAATTGCAACCAATTCAGGGCCTCTCAGTTTTTCTGGATGTTTTCCATAACAAAGCCTGGTTGACTCAATGAAAAGAGTCCATCTAGATACAAACCTCTAAGTCTAATAAATGTCAAAATCTAATTAAATGAATACTGTATTATTCATAGTAATTTGGGTAGGAAATGAAAACAGTGGACTGGGAACTAAGTGGTCTGCTACTGTCATTGAGATCTAAACTAGACAGAGCCTTTAACCTCATTTTTGAATCTGTCAAATGGGGTAATGTTTATCAGACATTTTCTAAATTCTTCTCCTACCAAAAAACTAATGCCATTATGACATTACCTTAAAGACTAGGGTCAGGACAGGATGTAAAAGTGGAAGAAAAAGAGGCACTATCCTATTTCTAGAAATGAGAGATTTTTGCAGCCAAATTTAATAATGAAGTGAAATTGAACAAAAGAAAGAAATATGATGTTAGTGTTCTTACACAATAATTAGATCTCCACCCTCCTGACTGCCATCAGCACCCAAAAAACATGCAAGTTTGGGGGATAGGATGCCATACTTATAAACTAATAAGGACAAAACTGCTGGGAAGAGAGCTGAATTTGGACCCTTGCAAATTTCCTGTGTTCCCCTCTTCCTTCCATGCAATCTCAAAGGGACCAATAAGTCAAACGCAGGGAGATGGAAATGAAAAGTAGTTAGATCAACCTAGCCTAAGAGATGGGGGCACAACAAAGAGGAGGCTGGATTGAAGTGGGATCAAAATGGTGCCCTGTTGGGTATACATAGTACACAGCGTGCTGTTAATTATTCCATTCACATTTTGAAAGCTGCATCAGAATAAACTCTAAATGGGGTAAATGAAACTGCAATAATGAAATCCTATCAGGAGTTTTGAATTGTGTCTGGTGTAATCTTACTGGTATAGAAGCACCTAATAATTGATTTGTAAGGTAAGTGGAGAAAATAGAAATGTGGTCAAATGTGCTCTAAAAAATACAGAATTTTCCCTGTACATAATATAAAATCTATTATGTCAGTCAGTTTAGTTTTTGCACATAGTGTATAAAAGATTATCTTGATTTATTTAAAAAGTATTATTTTTGATGTTCATTTATTAATTTATGCATTCAGATAGTGATGGAGCACAAACTATGTGCCAGGCACCAAGCGTGCACTGAGATGCACTGTGAATAAGACCCAGTTCCCGTGTCCCAGGGGCATGTTGTATAGGCAAAGAATACTGGATCATACATTCTTTGTTACAATGGCAAGTGTCAGCAGCCTATGACATAATTATAATTTGACAGAAAACTAAATATTCTATAATCAAGCAACTTCTTTCACTGTGTATCCACTCCATGTGCTCTGCTAGTATGTAAAATTATACTTACAAATGCTCTTTAGTAGCATTTTTCAAAAATGAAAAATGCCTTTACTCTAAAAATTAATCCCAATTCATTCTAGGTACTGTTTTATGTAGAATTAGGATATGAAGATATTAGCCAAGAGAATGAAAAATGAGTGTACCTGCATACAACTGTGTGTTCTATTTTTCAGGCTTAACAGCTTAGCTGTAACATTTGTACATTAGCTAAATAACATCTCAAGGGGAGCTGGAGATAGAACCTTGATGTCTACTGATTGTACATGTGTGAGTTTGTGCTCTCAAAGGATGGTCCTTAAAAAACTCCCTGCTGGAAGCTATTGTGCATATTGTAAAAGGACTGTTGCTAAGTGCCAATTGAGCTAGTACTGTATACTTGCCATTTAAAAAGAAGATTTCATACCACTTGATTATGTTAAATAGAAATGTTTGAAATTTATACAGAATTACATCAAAATGGCACAGTAGTTATATGTCTAAAGAGCTGTGACTACTCTATCCCACAACTAATGTCAATCTTTCTGGTGGATGGTTTAATGTAAGACTGTCACAGAATGTTTTACACAAGAAGTATAGAAAGTCCTAGAATAGTGAAGCCGTAAATATATATTGTAATAGAATCTAAACCCTTTTTCACTGAAATACACCCACATATATTTGTATCTATGTGTATGTATATATTTTTTAATATTCAAAAACACAAATGAAACTCTGAATTTTAATTATGTAGAGCTCTTTATCAATCAAGTCGGTTTTTTTCTTGTGTGTACTCGAAAAAGTCAAAGTATTATACTTGGTGCCATATAGAGTTCTTGTGTCATAACATTGTGTTGTTACTTCTAACAAATTCTTCTGAAAGTGTTGTCTCTTCGGAGACTTCTAATCTTCCCTCCAAAATGGGGGTGGGAGGAGTTCCAATCTTTAAAGTGAATTGCGTTCATCAAGTCAGTGTATTTTCAGTGGTTGTGTTCTGTGCCGCTTATTAGTGAAGTAGACATGTCATAAATGTAGTAATAAGTTACCTTAAGTTGTTTAAACTATAGAACTTGGAAGGAAGGTAGAGTCTTTACCTTTTCCTTCTTCCCAACATCCCACTGAATTAACAAAAAATTATTTTTAAAGTGAAAATGAAACTATGCTGTGTGTAAAACAAAATAGAAACGAACAAAAAAAAACCAAAAAAACAACTTTAAAAAGGGGACAGCTGGGAACCAAAAAGCTGGAGAAAATCTTGGACGATAGAATGGAGGTGACAGAAAAAAAATAGAGGGGAAGGAGACACAGGGAGATGGGTACAGACTTCCCAAGAGCCCATTTCTCCAGTGCTTAAGCTAGAGTTAGCAAGAGTTTTATAGCATGTGAATTATACCTCAACAAAACTGTTAAAAATGTTTTTTCAGGGTGACTGGGTGGTCAGGTGGTTGAGGGTCCACCTCTTGATTTTGGCTTGGTGGTGGGCTCAGGGTCCTAAGATCAACCCCCGCTCCCCACTGCCGGTGCCCACCCTCAGTGAAGAGTCTACTTGAGACTCTTTCCATCTCCCTCTGTCCACCCCCCATGCTTTCTCTGTCTCTCAATCTAAAATAAATATTCTTTTTTACATCCTTGCTATTACCAGGAAGAGTTGGGTGGGGACAAAAAGAGGCATTTATATGTCCTAGAAGCAAAAGCATTATAATGCTCCACCTTCCTTGGAATAGTCCCTAAAAATGTTCCCTTAGAGGGATCCCTACCTGATAACCTGCCCAGTGCTCACAAACCCCAAACAAAGCCTATCTATCCTTCTAGTCTGTCCAGTAACACGGATACTGGCAGCAGCATCCCTCCTCTTTACCCTGCGACCAATTCCCACAAAAAGGATGGGCTCTTTTAGAGACCTTACCTATCTGCAGGGCAATGTATGCCTGTGAAATATACCAATCGATCTGGTCCTTCAGTCACAAATAGGAACCAACAACCACATATCATCGATTGTCTGATGAAAACCCCGTAGTTTGAAAGAGGAGGATCACTAAGAACAAATAGAAATAATTCTGGGAAATAGTATCTTTAGATTTGAGAAAGTGTCTCACAAGCTGCTATTATAAAAATGCTAATCAGATCACAAAATTAGTCCCTGGGAATTCAAAATTTTGATTGACAAAATTAAAATCCCCGAATGACAGAAAAACTAACTCAATGTAAGTATTTCCTAACAAGTGATTTGAGATAGAAGCTTAAATGTCTTAGAATTTAGAGCAGAAGACAAAGAAATGAAAAATACGGGACAAAGGTTAAGAGATATGGGGGTTTGATCCAGGAGATCCAAAATTCATTCTTTAAGGCTTTAAAGCAGAGGACAGAAACAAAGGACATGGAACAGGAGATGGAAGAAAAAAATAACACATCTCACAACTACTAGAATGACAGAAGTTGAGTTTGATAATATTCAGTGTTGGTAAGGGTATGGAAAGTAGGTGACCTTACAAACTGCCTAAGGAAAATACACTTTGCATATCTTGTTTGAGAAAAAATTATCTTTAATTCAGTATTTTACTTCTCAGAATTTGTCTTATGGATGGTTTATCCAAGTGAGCAAGGATATATATTCCAATATTTAATAAGTAAAATTCAAAACAACTCATCTGTCTATAGTGACCATCTATCTATATAGTTATTAAAAATGAAAAAAAATTCATATGCTGATATGGAGAAATATCAGATATAGACAGTTAAATGCCAATAAAATTAAGTATAGAATTGTATTTTATGAAAAGAAGAGAAGATGTATCTCTGGATTCTTTTCTGTGCCTAAATATTTCCTAGCAAAAAGTAAATTGTGGGATTCAAATTTTAATTTTGTTTTTAATTAGGTATGTTGTTAATTCACAGGTATTTTCAGAGATAAGAGAAAGACAGTTGAATCTAAAGGTAACCCTAAAGAACACTGGTTCATTTGATGAAAATCAAAAGTACTAATTCCATACATAAATAATTTTTAATAAAGACAGACTTAAAAATAAAGCGTTAAAATGGACAAAAGCAGAAACTGATACATTCTCTTCCAGAATAGCAGTGCATATTCCTGGATTATTCATAACTCTGTATCAATTAGGTACTGAATGAATGTGTGAAATATTTCTGTGTATTTGCTGATTTCATTATGTGTAAATTGAGAGAGACTCATCTAGCAAAGAGTAGAAAGCCATTTTAAAACTCATTTAAGGAAAAAAGTAAATGTATACTAATGTCACATATTCATCTAAAAATGACAAACTATTTTATGGATTATCCAAGCTATTTGTCACTTTCTCTTGCTTCTTCAACTACTAATTTCTGGTCACTTTATTCTTAATCATCAGAGAAAAATTATATAGATTTGAAGTTCAAACATGTGCTTTTTCCAGTTACTATTGACTCAAGAAAACAAGATTGATAGGAAAGAATATTGAGTCTAAGAGATAAAATATATACACAGATAAACATTTAACAGAGGAATCAACATATAGTAGCACATAAAATCATAGTGGAGTGGTGATAAAAAGAATAGTACTTGGGTCTTCTGAAAAGTAATCTAGTATTTTGGACAATTTATTAGTGCCCGAGCTGTGTACCATGAAGAACTGGTGTCCAAAAAAGTTAATACATTTATTTGAAAGGGTTTCTATACTTCTCTTTCTGGCATTCTGGCTTATTATGTGGTCTAAGGGACCCTTCCACATAAAGCAGCTATATTATGAGAAGATCGTCTTTGAGGTATTAATGGTTTTCTGAGCTGCAGGACATGCTTTCAAGACTTTTCTATTGCCCCTTCCACATACATACAGTGAACTGGAACCATATCAATGGGTGGAGCTGGGACAAAAAAGATAAAGAAGTCAAGATGCCAATTGCAGCATTGCCATCCAGACGGTGAGACTTCTCTGGGGAGGTGGTGAAGTTGGAACTGGGATTGCCTTGCAAAAATCAAGAAGAGGACTGAAGTGGTTCTAGGCTGATATCCCTCCCAGTCACCCACAAAAGGAAGTAGTTTTTAGAGGAAACCTTTCCTAATCAGGCCCATGGGACAGGTAAGGATTAAGTAAAACGTTTATAATGGAAGATCATCAAGCCCATAAGGAGGTTAGCCGTGTTAAGAAAAAAGCTAAACTGTGAACAAAAGATTTAGACATTAAGGAATACTGATATTAGAATTGCTAGGCAATTCACATAACTGCATAAGAAATCTTTTTTTTTAATTTAATTTTTTTCAGTGTTCCAAGATTCATTGTTTATGCACCACATGCAGTGCTCCATGCAATACATGCCCTCCTTAATACCCACCACTAGGCTTACTCAAACCATTCCCCTCCCCTCCAAAACTCTCAGTTTGTTTCTCAGAGAAGAAATCTTTAAAGAATCAAAAGATGCATTAACAAAGGTGAGCATGAGTCAAAAACTATCAGGAATGAACTGAGAGATCTGAAAAACAGAATACTTCCAGAATGAAAAACACAAGTGTGAGAAAGAAAAAACCTCAATGCACAGTTTAAAGAATAGATAAGACATAGTGAAGTACAGATAAAAATAAAAATGAGATATTCTCTCACAATGTTAAGGGAACTATTTTTAAGATTTTATTTATTTTACGGAACGAGCAGGGGGAAGTCCAGACAGAGGGAGAGTGAGAGGGAGAAGCAGGCCCCTTGCTGAGCAGGGAGCCCAATGTGGCTCTCAATCCCAGGACCCTGGGATTGTGACCTGAGCCAAAATCAAAAGTTGGTTGCTTAACCAACTGAGCCACCCAGGTGCCCCCAAGGAAGAACTATTATGAAAAACAAAAGATTTAGTGAGGCTGTGGAGAAATTGGAACAAGTCTGCGTTGTTGGGAATGTAAATTTGTGTAATCACTATGGAAAACAGTAGAGAGGTTTCTTAAAAAGTTAAAACTAGTGCTAGTATGGTGCACCTGGGTGGCTCAGTTGGTTAAGTGTCTGACTCTTGATTTCAGCCCAGGTCATAATCAAAGGGTTGTGAGATCTAACCCCAAGTGAGGCTCTGTGCTCTGTGGGGAGTTGAGATTCTCCCTTTGCCCCTCCCTCTGCTCACGCACACATTCTCTTAAACAAGTAAGTCTTTAAAACATTTAAAAATAGTACTACCATATGATCCAGCATTTCTGGGTATATATTCAAAAGAATAGAAATCAGAATCTCAAAGAGCTATCTGTACCCCAATGTTTATTGCAGCATTACTCACAATAGCCAAGATGTGGGAACAACTCACATATCCACTAATGGATAAAGAAATATATGTGAATATTATTTGGCCTTAAAAAGAAGGGAGAGGACAAAGGAGAGGGTGAGGAAGGGGAGGGAAGGGAAGAGAAGAGGAAGGGAGAAAAAAGAAAAGGAAAAGGAAAAGATAAATGTTGCTTGGAAAAAAAAAAGAAGAAGAAAGAAAGAAAACCTCTTCTTGCCAACCATGGAATCCTTCCAATGATAATCTGTAACGGGGCTGATTGGTCCAGCTGTCTTCAGCTATTTATGAGTTGCACATGATGTATCTCTGCACTGGCTGAGCTCCAAATCACCCAGAAGCTGGAGGAGAGGGGCATGGAGGAGTCCTGGGAGAATTTGAGAAAACACCATACACTTGTCTTCCTTTTTCTGAGCAGCACCCTTCTGAAAGGAAAAATATGTTTCTTTTGTCTTATTTGTGCTTAATGCCTGCTTTTTTCACTCAGAGGGAACCTGAATACAAATGCACGCAGACACCGACTTTCCTTAAAGAAGTTGTCAACTTCTTCTTTCCATGGATGTGGCTTATAATGATGAGTTCGAACTCCTAGACCTCAGGGTGCTAGAAAAAGGAAAAACAGTCTGATTCATTCCCACCTACTTCTGAAATTTTCATATATAGGTTCATATATAGGTTCTGAAATTTTCATATATAGGTTCCTATCAGTATATAAATAATCCTTTGAACTTGTAGGTGCCTACTCTTATACGTATGTACCAAGAAACAGGTTAAAGAATATTTGTAGGAAAATTGCTCAAAATAGTAGAAAGACTGAAAAATAACTCAAATGTGCATCTATAGGAAACAGCAAATAAGTGGAATATACAAGGGACATATTACAAGGGAACTTCACACAGTGATGAAAAGGAATGCTCAACGGCTACAGATTATGCGCTGCCATATGGTTGAAACTTAGGAATGCAACAACAACAAAAAGTCCCAAGTTTCAAAATACTGCATGTCATGTTTTCATAAATCTTAAAAACAAGCAAAACTAGCCAATATATTGTTTTTCCATTTATCATATGTGATTTAAAAAAATTTTTTTTAAAGACAAAGTAATGACAAGTACAAAATTCAAGATAGTGGTTAGTTATATCTGGGGGTAAAGTGAAGAGGGTCAGAGAAGATCATACAGATGCATGCCAAGTTATTGGTAAACTTTTCATTCTCGGATTGTGTGGTGAGGTCAGAGGTGTTTGATGTATTATTTTATATATATATATATATGTTACATGTATTTGTATGTGTCAAATGTTATATTTTGAAAGGTAATGAAGAAAATAGGTTAAACATTTTAAGTGGTTTCTTAGTAAGGTATGTGGGGAACAATTAAAATAATACATTTGAAGTGGGACTTTTTAGAGATTTCAGCATATTATTCACTGTGAATCTTGAAATGGAAGTATATTTCTTAAACCATTTAGAAGAAGAAAATCTCCTAAGTAAATGAGAATGTCCCTCTCCTTCTAAACTCCTCAACCACTGATCTATCTGCCTTTATATCTAAAAATATATTTTTATCCCCTTAATGCATTAAATATCCACTAGTCCACTGATAAACTGTAAATACCTTTGGGTGAGATTGTATGTTAATCAATAACCTTGTAGTACCTAAGAGTTTTATCTGGTAATGATGTGTTACTTTTGAAGCAGAAAATATCTCTGAAGAAGTGGGCAACAGGACAGGTAAGTTTAGTTTTGTAAGAGAAGGGGAGGTGCTAGGTCCAAGGAATGGAGAAATGTGTAGGACATGTGGGCCTTGATGACTGCTGCTGTATGGGAGTTTACTGTGAGGTCAGGAAATCTCCTGACGGGAGAGAGGTATCAAGAAGAAGAGAAGGGAAAGTGGGTCTATATGGCTTATTTAGTAGCTGCCGTCACTTCTTTTGTGCACGTAGTCTTGCTTTTTGATTCCTTCCAAACTTGAACCAACCATGATTTAACTAGGTATTTTTTTTTCTTACTTTAAAAGAAAAATTATGTATTTATTTGAGAGAGAGAGACAGATAGCAAGAGAGCAGGGGCAGGGAGGAGAGGGAGAAGCAGGCTCTCCACTGAGCTTCCCAGGACCCTGGGATCTTCACCTGAGTTGAAGGTAGATGCTTAACCGACTGAGCCACCCAGGCACCCCTAACCAAGTGTGTTGTAGCAGACACTGTCAGTGCTTGACTTACACTCCTGCCCCCAGTTTACTCCAGGGTTCACCTGCAGCTCTGATACGTCGTGATTTTATATTCCAGCGGCTTCCTACCTTAAGCACCAGTGTCCCTCTCTATCTGAGGCCACTTTCACCTAGATTACAGAGCAAGCCCAAAGTGTCTTTTTTAAAAACCACTAAGAGCCACCCTCAACGACTGAGAGAAGAGAGATGGCATGTACCCAAGCTGTCTGCTACCTGGAGGTGTGTTTATAGTATCTTTTGAAGATTCCCAGGGGGATTGAACTCTAGTCGCTCCCAGTGGTCACTTACTCATTGACATAGCCGCTTTATGGCCCTCTTCCCTCCATTTCTCATTCAGTCGTTCTCACACTCAGCTTCCTGGGATCACCTCCAAAATAAATTACTTGACCTAAATCTTTATCTCAGGGTCAGCTCGTAGAGGACAGAAAATTGACATGTATGCACTCAGATTTTTTTTAACACTTTCTCCTCCCTGTCTGATTTGTTCAGTAGTATTTCTTATGGATATAAAAAATGCCAGAGTAAGTGTTAGATGCAGCAGCATTTTAAGTGTGGTGTGTTATTATGGTGCCCATGCTACATATATTTACATAAAGTTATTTAATCAATACTGTTTCTCTCACTCCTTCTACTACCAGGGCAAAGGCTCACCATATTGCACAAAATAAAGTTATTTCTGCTGCAGGCAGGTTACTTATCATTAAGCCTCATCTGTCAAACTCAATACAAAAAAATCTAGAAGCCAGTCCCCGAGTGACTGTTTTGAAGCTGTGATACATGGTGGGGAGGGTGGAAGTATGAAAATGAGAAGGGGGAGGTTGATCATGCCTTTTTAATTGAGAGTTGATGCTTTCTAGCATTGTCACTTTCTCTGCATGTCAGTAGAGGAGGGTTTTTCTAATCACCAATGATCTTTGAAGAGTTTAACAGGCAATTCTGTCTTGTATTTTGAGGATTTGGAATACTGGTGGCTCACCTAAGAACCAGACTTGTAGGTAACCAATTACACCCTGCTAAGTCAGTCTGATCCATGACTAAATGTATGTCTAGTGTACCAGGAAATTACACAATAAGATATTGGTGTAGTCTTTTGGATATTTTCTGTCAGTAAATGCAAAATGATATGATAGTATTTAGGACAGTAATACAATGAGCAACTGTATTCTGCCCTATTGAAAAAGTTGTACCAGTAGCCCAAGCTGGGAATTCATGACTGTTCATATATACATTCGTATTTGTAAAGCACCTAGGAACCCCTATTCTGCCATTTCTGAGGTAACTGCTTTTAGCAGTTTCACAAGACAAATTGGAAAGTATTCAGAATTTTCCCAAGCTCCCTTAAATCAGTAGAGAATCTGTGTTGAGTCCACTGAATTTTCATAGACGTGATAGGGGAGCCAGAAGAAAATGTTTTCCTTTGACCTCTCAGCAGTGTCAGGCCACTTGCTGGCAAGGACCCATAGCACTAGTAAAGGAAGAATTAGGAACATGTCCCTTTGAAAAAGTATGGTATCTGCATTTGCTGAGGTTGGAGGAAGATCTGAATAGAGATCAACCATGAAGCCCTGGTCATCCTTCCTTGGCCTGCCCCTAAGGACAGAACAGTACTAATTAATGGGGTTTTCTTAGTAAGAGCAAAGGATCCAAAAAACAGCTCGAAACACACAGTGCCTCCTTACATGTACATTGAAAATGAAAAGCTGGTGAGCATCTCTGGATGGTTCAGGGTACTATTAAAACCCAGGAAGAAAAAGATGTGACCTGGAAGATTTTGTAACTGAGTAGTTATTCTAATGTGAGATGCCTCTTAAGTCTTAAGTGAAAACAATTAGGTGGTCTGCTTAGCCAGAATCCCTATAGAGTGTTGACAGAGAAATAGCTTCACTGTTAAACACTGAGACGCCAACCATGGGCAAAGTTTTCCATTTGTGTCATTTTTCTTTCTTTATGTGCCATGGTGTACTGGAACCAGCTCGGGCTGCTTACGGAGGGCCCCTTGTGCACCTCTCTTCCAAACTCTACATTTGCCGACGTCAGATTGGTAGCTTGAAATTGGTCAGAGTGGGAATATTTATACCACAGAAAAAAGAATGGGCAAATGTTATAAATCAGAGCTCCCTCCCACCTCAGCCTGTTGTTAAACATTTATAAGTATATGCCCATTTATATTGAAATAAGAAACGAAAACAAGCAGAGATCTCTAGCTCCTTGCCTTTGGCCAGGGAATTCATCTCACTTGGATACTTTGGTCATGATGAGCCTGGGCCCTGGGGCAACATTGGAATATTCATGAGTCAGTGTGTTTTATCTGGTAAATGTCTAATTTTTAAACTCTGGGCAAGTGACCCAATCTCTGTGAGACTTGGACTTCTCATATGCAAAAACAGTTGTAATACCTGCCCTATCTATCTCACTGGCTTGTGGTGAGATTTCAAATGAATAATGCATGTGAAAAATCTAATTATAATATACATATAATTATATACTGTAAAGTATACATACAGATATATTTAGTATACTTATACATAATATTCAATACTATGGTAATAATAGCTAATAATTATCATTTACTTAGTGTTTAATATTGCCCAGCACTGTTATAAGTGCCTTGCTTGTTTTAATCATTTTATCCTTATCAACCATATTGAGTTGGTGCTTTTATCATTCCCATTTTACACATGTGAAAACTAAGGTACAATGAAGTTAAATAACTTTCCCAAGCACACACCATTAGTAAATGTGACAAACCCAGGCGTCTAGCTTCAGATCCTGAACACTTAGACTATGCAGGCTAAATGGCAATGTTCGCAGAAAGATCTGAGACAGTGTTGTCTATAAATGCAAAGTACAAGTATTTTTGATAGAAAAGTGATTTGCTAGGAATGTGAACTTTAATTTCTGCATTGGCACCTTGTTACATAAACCACAAAACATCATAGTGAAAAGAGAAAAAAATTAAATACAATGGACAGCTTTTTTTCCTTAGATTATATATCATATTGAAGATACAAACGTTGATATTACTATAATGCCAGGAAACCTCTAAGATTTATGTTTCACGGATCTTTAAAAAACAAGGAAAACTATATTACTTTCCTCTGTAAAGCAATAGGATCACAATAGCAAATATTTGGGAAGAGGAGAAAAACCTTATTTCTAAAATCAATGTGATATGTTGGTGGTATTTTTTTTTCCAGTACTGTTTTTCTTTTGCAAATAAGAGTTTAAAAGCATAGTTTTTATGGGAAACTTTTTTAACTTAAAATTCCAATATAAACATTTTCCATGTTTATATATATTATATATATATATAAATATTTATATTCAATACCATGAGCAGAATGCCAACGATGACACCATCGTGGTAAGTAGTGGGACTTGCAGGTCATACAGGATGCTTTGTAGGTGATACAAACTTTAAATTTGTGTTACAGTGGCAGAATTTGGCTTTTAGGATGCTTGTTGTGGTGGTGAAGATGGAAAGTTAGTCAAAGGAAGTCTAGATTGGTGACTAGGAGACCACAGAAGAGGGTTTTCCAGTAGTTCAAGGAAGATATGACAAAGTTCTGAATTAGGCCATTAATAATAAACAGCAAAAGTTGGGTATTTGTCCTTTCTGATGGAGGCATAATACTCCATAGTGTATATGGACCACATCTTCCTTATCCATTCGTCCGTTGAAGGGCATCTTGGTCAAAAATAATGAATACTGTTATGCTGAAAATAAAAAATAAATTAAATAAATAAATATATAAACAAAAAAATAATAAACAGCAAAAGAAGAAAACAGATTTATAAACTAATCACCACATAAAAACAAGTGGTGACTAATTGGAGTATAAGGGAAAACTATTTTTGTGGGAGAAAGTTTCTCAGTATAGTTTTGCATATGTTGAACTTAAAAGGTTTGTTTTATTTTTAAGCAGCTGTGTCCTATAAGCAGTATGATATATGAACATGTATATAAATATATGAATACATTCAGGGGCACCTGGGTGGCTCAGTTGTGAAGCGTCTGCCTTCAGCTCAGGTCATGATCCCAGGGTCCTGGGATAGAGCCCTACATTGGGCTCCCTGCTCAGTGGGGCATCGCTTCTCCCTCTTCCATTCCCCCTGTTTGTGTTCCTGCTCTTGCTGTCTCTCTCTCTGTCAAATAAATAAATAAAACCTTTAAAAAATATATGAATACATTCATTGAAAACTTAGGAAGGAATTATTAAAATATTATCAAACCAGGAGAGTGAATGAGATGGCCTTAAGGATCACACCAAAAATAAGAGGGTGAAAAGCAGAAATTAGAGGTCAGAGAAGTACAAAAACAAACAAAAGCAATAATTATTAAATAAGCAAAAGCAATGATGAAAGAAACATAAAAAAACTGGCAGAAAATGTCATGGGAACAGCAAAAAGAGACACAGGCACCTTATTAAGGCCAATTTCTTTGGAAGGGGTTGGAGGGAGGCCAACTTGCAGATGCTTTTGCATCAAAGTGAATCAACTTTCATTCTTAATCTTTATATATAGTATCTTAGAAAGGATAAATTTGGTCTTATTTTTTCCATTTTTTAAAAATTTATTGGTGTTTTCTGTTTCTTTATTTAAATCAGCTGTTCTCAGCAAGTGAACCAGTGGGGGTCCCCAAGACCCTTTTAAGGGATTCCCAAAGCCAAAAGTATTTTCATAATAGTACTAAGACATCACCTACCTTATTCAACTCTCATTTTCTAGTAAGTGTACAGTACCATTTTCCAGAGGTTGTATGAAAGTTGATGATGTTATCATGCTGAGTGTTAATGGGATGTGTATTTGCCCCGTAACTGTGTTCTTATTTTTATTTTATTTAATTTATTTATTTTAAAGATATTATTTATTTGTCAGAGACAGAGAGAAAGAGAACGCACAAGCAGGGAAAAAGGCAAGCAGAGCGAAAAGCAAGCTCCTCATTGAGCAGGAGCCCATGTGGGACTCAATCCTAGGCCCCTAGGGTTATGACCTGAGCCCAAAGGCAGGTGCTCAACTGACTGAGCCACCCAGGTGTCCCTGTAACTGTCTTTTTAAAATTGCCCAGTTTTGTTTTTGACTATGACAAGTGTTAACACATATAACCCACATAAACAAAAACTCTTTTTGGGTCCTCTGTAATTTTTAAAAGTGTAAAATCAGTTTAAGAACTGATTTATGTTTTCTTTGTTTTTTTCTTATGAATTGGAAGTCATATTCCTATTTTTATTTCTACAAATGTTTGCCTTTAAGGAAAAAGAACAACTACACATATTAGTTAAAAACATCAAGAATTAAGGCATATCTATTGATATAACTACAATGGAAATATTTAAGTGAATAATTTTAATTTCCCTTCAGTACTTCTGTGCTTTGGAATTTCAAATCCAAGATGTAATTAGTTTCATTTCCTCATCTATCTGTGTTTTCAAGACCTATTTTTAACATGGCTACAATTTTGTACATATATTTTTCAGTAAATTTTTATAATTATTTAGTTTTATATCTTGATCAATAGGCATAAATTTATAGAGCCATTATATAGCTGAAAATTTCTTTATATATCACTTAACCATGACTGGACATAGACTTAGTCAGTTATGTGCTTTTTTTTTTTTTTACCACACAAAACCCTGATTTAGTTGTTTGATATGTTACGGCTTTTAATGTTAGATAGAACTCTAAAAAAAAGCATTATTTTTCTTCTGATAATGTTACGGCTGAATTGTGTTCCCCTCCTCACCCTCCCTCCAATTCATATGTTGAAGTCCTAACTCTCAGTACTTCAGAATATGGCTATATTTGGAGATACAGATTTTTAAAGTGGTCATTAAGTTAAAGTTATTAGGGTGGGTCTTCACACAGTATGACTGGTGCCCTTAAAAACGGAGATTAGGAAGCAGACATACATGCCAAGAACACTACATGAAGATGCAGAGAGAAGATGGCGATCTACATGCCCAGGAGAGAGGCCTCAGAAAGAAACAACTCTGCCAGTACATTTATTTTGGCCCTCTAGCCTCCAGAACTAGGAGAAGTTAAATTAAGCCATCTAGTCTGAGGAACTTTGTTATGGCAGCCTTAGCAAATTAATACAGAATATTCACTATACCTTAATGTAATCTGAATCTTAATTATTTCTGTTTATAAATCCATAAAGAAAATTTTATATAACATTACTATTCCAAAAGTTCAAACCATATGATTGGTGATGTTTATGAAATTGCAGTACAGAACACTATTTCTGCAGGATATTCTTTCTTTGAAAGAAAGAAATTCATGGTCAAGTAATTTTGGAAAACACTCGATTATAGCATAATTTCTTAGAAATGTTAATATCCAATTTTCCATCTTGGCTGTCTAAGAAGGGACACTAATCTAATTTCTGAAACCTACCTCTTTCTATATGGAACAGTAATCCAATAAGTAGAATTTTTAAAATTACTTTTAATATTTGTTGCAAAATGAGGTCTTTTAATCTGCAGAATTGTATCTTTCTCCAGATCCAAAGAGGTTTTTTGTTGTTGTTTCCCTCCCCTTGTATCTATGGCCAATTTAGATTGAAGGTTATTGGTCCTGTCCCAGTTGATCCAGTCCCCTCTTCTGAAATACTAATTGGCCATGAATGCAGTTTCATTTCTTCTTATTCCACATTTCTAATCTTCTCACTTATCTTTTTCATCTCTTTGTCTTTATGCTCTGTGCTTTGGGAGAGTTTCTCAAGATTTCCTTAATCATTGATTTAATTTTATGTAGTGTTGATTTTGTTCTTTTTATCCCTAAAGCTGATATATATCTTCAGATATTTTATTTTTAGTTTCTTTACAATAGTTCCTTGTTTCATCCTTCGCTCTTTTACATCTGCCTGCTCTTCATTTAGCCTCTCTTTCATCTGAGACTATTTTGTCTTAGTTAATATTTCATCTCCTCTTTCAGTGTTCATGCTCCTCCATTTAATAATGAGTACAAGATCTGCTTTCCCCAAAACACTTCTGTTTGCTGTAGTAAATTTTTCAAGTTTCTTTTGCTTTCATTCTTGACTAATATTAGTTTTCATCTAGTTTATGATGTGGATTCTCTTCACAGTTTTTATGGTGGGTGCGTGCATGTGTGCCATGTATGTAAAGGTGTATCCATGGGCATGAGAATGTACATGCTTGTGTTTCTTATACTTACTGATAATAGGACTCTTTGGGTTAGTTGTTTTGTTTTGTTTTTGTTTTGGGGTTTTTTTTTGCCAATATTTGGAGTGAGAGGACCTTTCTTGAATGCCCTCATTGCTTCCTTAGGTGCTGTCAGCATCTAAGTTATTAAGTCAGAAGTCTGGTTCTCTCTCCCTGTGATTTTCTGGTCTGCAATTACTAATTGACTAATAAAATCACTGATACTTACTGAGTGATTACTATGTGGCAGACATTATTCTAAGTGTTTTAGGTGATTTCACTCACTTAAGCCTCACAAAAAATGTCTATGGGGATACTGAGAGACAGAGAAGTTAACTTACTGAAGGCCATGTAATCTTTAAGGAGCCAACCTAAGGCACTTGACCTCTGTGTAATACCATCTGTCTTGTACATGCTAGTGGATTGAGGGGTTGGGGTGTCTCCGTCTCCACTGCTCATCATCCGAGCATGCAGTATTACTTCAAATATACTCCAATTATTTGAAAAAGTTCTGTAATCTTTGGCTTATTTGGAAAAACTGCAACTTCAGAGTGCATAGCATACAAATCTGTTCCTACCTTGGAACCTTCCAGTTGCAAAATTCCCATTACAAGAGGAAATGCTGTCCTGGCCATGCCTTTAAATGATTGGCTTAGTTTTGTTCTTGGAAAATGGCCTTCAAATAGATACAGAAACAGAGGTTCTGGTGGGGAAAATCATGTGTAAAGGTCCTGTCCTGCTCAGAAAGTATCTTTGGCATAGTAGAGAGGTGCATGCAGAATCCTTTCTGTTAAGACATCAAGTTTTTGACACAAGCACACAGTGGGATTCGATGGAAATGTCCCTCTTTGTTCCTGCCTAGCCCTGATAATGTGCCTTAGGGCTCCTTTATTTGGTCATGGAAATTCCTCCTGGGGTCATGCAGACTGTAAAGACCATTTCTAGTTACTAGCACTATGGAAACTGCTCTGGTCTTTGTGCATTTGCATGAACACATTGAAAAGAAAGTTTAACCTTATATTTTACACCAAGTGGTGAGCCAGTCTCGTATTTTGACCAGGCAGTTTAGAGAGCCACGGTTAGGTGTGGAATGAGGTCATTGAGCGCAAAGGTCCGCAGTACAGATGAGACGATTTCAAGATGAAAAGTAAACCTGAAACATCAAGTTCAGAGCTATGATGGAAAGGAAAAAATAATTTAAAAAGAAGGCCCAATAGTGGCAATCAGATAGGAATGGGCCAGAACTTATGAAAAAGATCATTGTGATTGTGGTCTGTAGAGAATTTGATTGTTGTATGGATGTCTGGCTGTTTTCATGGCTAAGGGAAGCTATTAAGGCCAAATAATTTAAATGAATTTATTTTAAATTATATTAAATATTAATCTATTAAGACCAAATTCATTAAACACATAAGCCTTTTCATCCAAGATGCCAAAGATTCTAATTCTCAGGCATGCCAAGAAGAGGGAGATTCTTAGCCAGAATTGTTGCTTGGGCTGCATTGGACAAGGTTCACTGGACTTTCACTGAAATGAATCATGGCATCTTTGGGAACCTTCAAATCTTGAATGGAAAACTAAAATTATCTATTTTGAGTGAATGGGAAAATGGATGTGGGAAAGAGTAGGCTGTGGAAGTTTAGTGTCAATGAAACAGGAGAGATTCATTTGGAGGTGTACAACAGGAGTCACAAATCTCAGATCTGATGCCCTGAATCACTCTGATGTAGCTGACTTCTGGCAAAGTAGTTTGCTTAAAGAGCTGAAAGGAGAGTATTTTCCCTCCTAAATGGGCTCCCTTTGGCCTAATGCTGATTAACATAATTCTTGAACCAATTTTGATCTTTCAGCACCACATCCTCAGGCTCCACCAGAAAAGCGGACAGTCCATTCAACTTCTGTCAGTAACAGCTGCAACATAGAGTGTTAGTAGGGGTAGAAAATACTGGAACCCTGAAAAGGGCATTTTGGGTAGAGAAGGCATTGAGTTGTGTGCTCTTGGCAATAACAAAGTAGGTGAACTGGTTGTTTGTTAGTGGGATATATTCTATCACACTTTAATCTGCTCTTTCTGAGAAGGAGTCAGTGGATGGTGGGTACTAAGTAGATAAATATGAATTTGGAAGGTGTAAAGCAGTGCTTTCAATATTTGGTTGATAAACATGGGGCTTCATAATTTGGGTCACTAGGTGACTCTTGGATATAAAGTATGTGGTCAGTGATTCACTAATGGAAGGTGAATATGGCAAATGTTAGTGAGGAAATGAAATATTTTATCATCATGTTGAAAATCAACCATCACTAAGATAGGTTGATTTTCATGGGGGCGTGTTAAAAAAGGAATAAAATCCAGAGCAATCATATTCTGAAAATATTAGAAAATCAAGAGGACACTAAGTTCTTGGGTTTCCTGATCTGGTCTTTGATTTAAACATACGTGTCATGCATAAGTGGTGCTATAGTATAGTGCATGTTCCCAAAATGAAGCCCATGGAATTTCCCATGGCCTATATTTAATATCATCAGCTTCCTTTGCTCTTTGCAGGTATCTACACATACTGACCTGTATCTGAGGAGCTCTGTTTTTAAAGATTTATTTATTTATTTTAGAGAGAGCGAGCATGAGTCGGGGAAGGGGCAGAGGGAGAGAATATCCAGGCAGATTCCCACTGAGAGCAGAGGCTTGATCTCAGAACCCAAGAAATCAGGACCTGAGCTGAAACCAAGAGTCAGATGCCAAACAGACTGAGTCCAGGTGCCCCTCAGGAACTCTTAAATGGCCACTGCAACTGGACCTTTTTTTTTCAAGACTTTTTTAGGCAGTTAAATGTTGAAATAAATGGCTAAAATTTTCATTTTCTTGTCCTGGAGCTTATCCTAAGGTTAGATTAAATATATCACCTTGTTGCACTTTGGGTTTAGATAAAAGCAACCGTTTTGTAGTTTGGGTTATTTCCTTTTCAACCTGGAGTTCAGAATGCCCTGAGCACAAGGAGATATACAGGTGTACTACATTCTATCACATGCAATCTTTCAGTCAGAGTGATCTTAGCCTTATTTAGAGTCTTTTACTTTAGAGACATTTACTTTGTGGCAGGAACTGCTACTTGTTTCCTAAAGTGCATTTTCCATTTTTTCTTAGGCTGTAGAACTAGATTGCATTTCTAAGCTTCCTTTGCAATGAGGAATGGCCAGATAATGGGGTTGCAATCAAAAGAATGTGAACAGAAGTGATCTGTGTCATTTTTAGGTTCGGCACAATTCTGCTTACCTGAATTGCTCTGTGGTTTTCTGGCAACTTTTATGACAGTTTTTGAGACTACCTATTGAAGATGGCAGAGATATCATCATCCTAAGTCTCCAGATGAAAATCGTGGGGGGTGGGTGGCTCAGTTGGTTGGGCGACTGCCTTCGGCTCAGGTCATGATTCTGGAGTCCCTGAATCGAGTCCTGTATTGGGCTCCCAGCTCCATGGGGAGTCTGCTTCTCTCTCTGACTTTCTCCTTGCTCATGCTGTCTCTCACTGTCTCTCTCTCTCAAATAAGTAAATAAAATCTTTAAATAAAAAAAAAAAGAAAGATAATCATGGAGGGACCCATCACCTCACCCTCACCCTTGCCAATATGGATAGACAGTGGAACATTATGGAAGCAAGAAATGTTTGTTGCACTGAGCCACTGTATGATGGATCTATTTATTATTGCAACACATACTATGCTAAAGTACCTTTAAATGATATGCTCAGTTTTTCTCATTTAAATACAGTTTTACAGGCACATTGTTATATTGAATAAGAACATAGATACATAGTAGCTGGCATGTGGTAAGTGCTCAAAAATAGTAGTTATCCTTAATGATAAGATCCTGGGTCAAAAGGAATTCTTACAACTCACTTGTATAACAAGTTTCTGTTAACAAACAAGCTGCAGAATGAAAAATGTATTGTTACTTGGAATGTTAGCAGGCTTCTAAACTAATACCTCAAGGATCAATCCAAATGGATAGTGCCCCAAGAAATTTTTCTTAGTAAAAATGGTTGAAATTTTTTGTTCCTGTTTTCTCCATTCAAACTTCTGTGAGTGTTTTTATTAACCCCATGGTAGGCAGAGTTCTTAGTGGGCCTTCAGTAACCTCACCTCCTTGAATCCCATCCAAATGCAATTACCCCCTGCTTGAACGTGGTTTGGACATAGGGAATTGCTTCTCATCAGTGGACTACAACAAAAGTGATGGGATGTCACTTCCATTACTAGTTTATAAAAGCTTACGGCTTTGATCTTGCTAGCACACTTTTTTTATTGCCTTCCTTGACTTACACACTCAAAAAAGCAAGCTGCCAGGTTTGAGAGGCCTATTACAAGGAACTTAGGGTATGCTTTGACCAGCTGAGGTCCACAGTCTGACCATATCTGAGGAATTGAATTCTGCCAATGGAAGCCAAGGAAACATGGAAACGGATCCTTCTCCTTTGGGGTTTCAGATGAAACTGCAGACCCTGGGCTAACACCTTAGCTGTAGCCTTGTGAAAAAGTGTAAACCACAGGATCCAGCTAAGCTATGTCCGGACTTCTGATCCCTAGAAACTATGAGATAATATATGTGTATTAAAATTGCTAAATTTGGAGATAATTTCTTATGTGGCATTTGATAACTAATACAGATCAAGTATAAGGCTATGGACTATAAACTTCATGGATCAATCAAAATGGCTTGTCCCCTCAAATATATTTCTTCAGTACGCACAGTTGAAATGATTACACTTCTGTTTTTTGTTGTTTGTTTGTTTGTTTGCTTTTGTTTTTGTGTTTGCTTTGTTAAAGAATGTATGTAAGTATTTGTCATAGCATCTATTTCATTTCAATGTATGATAACTCTTTCATGCCAGTTTGGTATTTTCTAATAGAATCTATGCCTCTTGAGGGGAATGATGATATCTTATCTACTTTCTTTGTGTTTTCTGCAGTTTTGAACCAATTAGTATTCAGTGAGTAGCATAATGCTAAAATAATGCTATATCTTCTACTTTGGAAATTTACATTTCTACTGATTTAGGGCACTACAAATTTTCTTTTCCAAAGAAAAGTATCTCATTTCTCTCAAATTATGGACAAAGCATTTTTCTTTTGTAATTAAAATTAAATCTATTTTCAAATATGTCATGTACAATTAAGTTTCTAGGATCATTAACCATATATTTGTACAATTTTACTTAATTTACCTTTAGTATATTTTTCTAGAAAAATAATTTATTCATAGAACTTTTTCTTAGACTCAGCAGGCAATTAATTTAAAGAACATGATCGACATTCACTAACTGAATGCAGGTTTTTTGCATAGTAACAATAGTAGAAGCTTTATGATATAGATACAGATTTTATTAAAGCATTTAGAAATAGTTAAGGATCTAGAAATCCAATATCATCAATGCAAACTAAAAGTGAAACCCTAAAAAGTATGGTATATATCTATAAATAACCAAAAGTAATAAATAAAATGCATGTGGAGTCACCTGGGTGGTTCAATCAGTTAAGTGTCTGGTTTCAACTCAGGTAGTGATCCGAAGGTCCTGGGGTCAAGTCCCCCCTGAGGCTCCCTGCTCAGCCCATAGCCTGCTTCTCCCTCTGCCTGCCACTCCCCCTGCCACTCTCCCTGGTTGTGCTCTCTCTATTTCTCTCTCTGGCACACAGGTGAAATCTTAAAAAAAAAAATGCACGTGTATGTGTGCTTATGTATACCTGTGTGTATATTTATATATATACACAGACACACATATAAATAGTGAGTTAGAAAATTAAATGTAGTTTCTAACTAATAAAGGGATTCTCTTTTATATTTGCTTTGCATTTTATGTTAAATTTTATTGAAACATATTTTTAAATCATTCATTTTAGTATCCATTTTTGTCAAATTATAATCTTTTATCACTTAATAATAGAAGATACGAAGCCTTTTAAGCACATAAAAATGATGACATTTTGATGGAATTCAGTTGAGCAATAATTTTATCAAATAATATATTTCTTTTTAAAAATACTATTAAAGAAAATATCACACGCAAATTGGACAGAATAGAAAGAAAAATGTCATCTTAAATCATCTGTCCCACCTTACAGGTAGCTTTGTGTAATTCTACAATTATACAATATGTTGATATATACTTAAAATACATGAAATATGGAAAGGATAAATTTATCAATACATTATGACAATTATTTTATGACAGATATTCATACCATTTCTATAGATAGAAAAAAATCTGTATAAATGCTAAAACAAGGAATTTATAAAATAAAAAAAGCTAGAAATTACACTATCAATTTAATGATGTTCTTCATATTAATTCCCTTAGGAAAGCTCATTCAAAGAAGTTGTATCATATCCTAACTTAGCTGGGTGTATGTATTGCAGTGATGCTGCCATTATTCAAAACAGTCCTGGAAAACTGCTTTTGGTATTATAAGACAGTCATTCAGTAAGTTCTGTAAGAAAATCTGTCTTCTTTTAAAAGAAACCAAAACCACCCATCACTGTTAAAATTTTGCAAGAATTAAGGCTGTTAACATAAAAGTGCCATAGATTCTTTTTTTTTTAAATCCAGTCTGTTATGCCTTCAACCGCCAATGTTTTTTTTTTTTATTTTTTTTTAAGATTTTAATTTACTTATTTGACAAAGAGAAAGAAAGATCACAAGTAGGCAGAGAGGCAGACAGAGAGAGGGGGAAGCAGGCTCCCCACTGAGCAGAAAGCCCAATGTGGGGCTCGATCTCACAACCCCAAGATCATGACCCAAGCCAAAGGCAGAGGCTTAACCCCCTGAGACACCCAGGCACCCCAAAAGTGCCATAGATTCTTAAGGCAGTTCCAGAAGATGGGTTTGAACAGTGGTGTAATTGTTGAAATAAAGCATACAGCCTTCCAAGATAATTGCTTCAAGGAAGATAGAATTGCTTTTTGATTGTATAAATATTGGTATGCTTAAAACTTAAAATATTATGACAGTATTTTCCTGAAACTGCTTGTTTGTATGATACTATGTGATGGATGTATATAGGCATGAATTTGTTAACTTGGTTATTTCCATGGATAAATTCTATCATACTTGAATATTTGTCTGAATATTAAATTTAAATATTAAATGTAGACATCCTCATCACAGATTTGAATATAAAATATTCAAAAATAATATAACACTTAAAATTATTCCTGCAGTTAGAAGAACAGAAAGTGATCTTTAAACAGAGCATCATTATAAGGCAATAAAGACATTGAAGATGACAGAAACAAATGGAAAAATATTCCATGCTCATGGATTGGAAGAATTAATATTGTCAAGATTTTCATATTATGCAAAGCAGTCTATAGATTCAGTGCAATCCTTATCAAAATACCAACAGCATTTTTCACAAAACTAGAATAAATAATACTTTAATTTGTATAGACCCACAGAGAACTCTGAATAGCCAAAGCAATCCTGGGAAAGAACAACATAGCTAGAGGATCACAGTTTCAGATTTCAAGAAATACTACAAAACCATAGAAATCAAAACAGTATGGTACTGTCACAAAAATGCACATAGCGGGGCACCCAGGTGGCTCAGTGGGTTAAGCCTCTGCCTTAGGCTCAGGTCATGATCCCAGAGTCCTGGGATTGAGCCCCACATCTGGCACTCTGCTCAGCAGGGAGCCTGCTTCCTCTCCCCTCTCTCTCTGCCTGCCTCTTTGCCTACTCGTGATCTCTGTCTGTCAAATAAATAAATAACATCTTTAAAAAACGTGCACATAGCAATGGCATAGAATTGAGAGCCCAGAAATAAACCCACATGTTTATAGTCAGTTAATCTATGACAAAGGAAGCAAGAATATACAACAGGGAAAAGACAGTGTTTTCATTAAATGGTGCTGAGAAAACTGGAAAGCTACATGTAACAGAATGAAACTGGACTTCTTTCTAACACTACACAGAACAATAAATTCAAAATGGATTAATGATGTAAATATGAAATCTGAAGCCATAAAAATCCTAGAAGAGAACACAGGCATTAATTTCTCTGACATCAGTGATAGCAATATTTTTCTGGATGTCTCTTAAGGCGAGGAAGACAAAAGCAAAAATAAACTGTTGGGATTACACCAAAATAAAAAGCTTTTTTTTTTTTCTCCAATTTATTTATTTTCAGAAAAACAGTATTCATTATTTTTTCACCACACCCGGTGCTCCATGCAAGCCGTGCCCTCTATAATACCCACCACCTGGTACCCCAACCTCCCACCCCCCCGCCACTTCAAACCCCTCAGATTGTTTTTCAGAGTCCATAGTCTCTCATGGTTCACCTCCCCTTCCAATTTACCCAAAAGCTTTTGTAAAGCAAAGGAGACTGTCAACAAAGCAAAAAAACCTACTGAATGGGAGACAATCTTTGCAAGTGATATACCCAGTAAGGAGTGAATATCTGAAGGATGTAAAGAACTCCTACAACTCAACACCAAAAAATAAACAATCCAATTAAAAAATGGACAGAGGACCCGAATAGACATTTTTCCAAAGAAAACATAGAAATGGTAAATAGACATATGAAAAGATGTTCAACATCACTCATCATCAGGGAAATGCAAATCAAAACCACAATAAGGTATCACTTCACACCTGTTAGAATGGCTAAAATCAAGAAGACAAGAAACAAGTGTTGGCAAGGATGTGGAGAAAAGGGACCCCTTGTGGAGTGTTGGTAGGAATGTAAATTGGTACAGCCACTATGGAAATAAGTATAGAGGTTCCTCAAAAAATTAAAAATACATATGAAAATGTATATCACAGCATTATTTACAATAGCCAAGACATGAAAGTAACCTTAGCATCCATCAATAGACAAGTGGATACAGAAAATGTGGTATATATACATAATAGCATATTACACAGCCATAAAAAAAGATGTGATCATGCCATTTGAGACAACATGGTATGGACCTAGAGGGGATTATGCTAAGTGAAGTAAGTCAGACACCATATGCTTCCACTCATTAATGGAATCTTTAAAAAAAATATGAATAAACAAAAAGCAGAATCAGAACTGTAAATACAGAGAGCAAACTAATGGTTGCCAGAGGAAAGAGGGGGTGAGATGTTGGGCAGAATGAGTGAAGAGCAAAGGGAGATAGAGACCTCCAGTTATGAAATGGTTAAGACACAGGAATAAAAAGCAGAGCATTAAGAATACAGTCAGTGATACTGTAATAACAATGCAGTAGGACAAATGGTAGCTATACTTGTGGTGAACCCAGCATAATATATAAATTTGTCAAATCACTAATTTGTATGCCCAAAACTAATGTAACATCGTGTGTCAACTATACTCAAAAAAAGAAAGAAGGCAATAAAGAAGGAAGAAAATTTAGTATCTATTCCATTTTAGAGATGAGAAGATTAAGACCTAGAGGAGCTGAACGATTTGCCAGAGAAAATAAAATCTTTCAGATGTCAGGGACATTAATGGGACATGGTGTATTAGACTACAGGGATAGCAACTAAGTAACTTTTAAGTTCCTGGTAGAGACATAAAAAGGTGGAAATCAGTGATAACATTTTGGGGCTTATATATACCAATTTATCCTAAGATAACTGACTTTTTGAGTGTTCTGATGTTTAGAATATTTTAATACATCTAACAATTTTAATATATTTATCAAAACTAGCATAAAATGAACAGAACCAGTAACTCAAAACTTATTAGCAAATATAAACAAGCAGTAGCACAGGTTGGTATCCAGTGAGGATAATAATTGCACACTATTGGTTCATGCTCATTTGGGTCTTTGCAGCAAAGACTAGCGAAGAACACATTATATGGGAAGCAGGTAGAAAGTGTGTTGTCCTAGAGGTAGTTCCTTCTCTTTGTTTTCTTTTCCGCTTGTTCTTTTTCCTCCCCTTCTCTTTCATTTCCTCTTCCTACATGTGCAACCTGTGTTTTCCAGACCAAATCAGCCCAAATCAAAGATATGATTCAGATAATAGAAAATTGTCATTGGTGTACACTTTATTTGGTGGAATCCCTGGAATGCCAACCTTCCACCCGCCCGCACCGCCAGGTTCCTTCCTTTAGCTATATGATGCTTTTAACAATATAAGAAATTGCATCTTAGTGATTAATGGCACAGACCCTGAGAACTAGCTGCCTGAAGTAAAGTCTAGTTCCAGTGCTTAACAGATGTGTGAATCCTTTAAAACAAAAAACAAGTAGAAAGTATATAATATTCAAAGTCCAGATGTAGTGACAACTCCTTTAACAAGTCGTTTTATTTTAATATTTCTGTTAATTAATGTTAGACACAATTCTCATATTTTTTCCACATGAAAAGTAGATTTAAATTTCTCTACATGTATGTGGCACAGTGTATGTTTCAAAGGATAAATACTTTGTTGTTAATGCCAACTTCACTCCTTGTTTCAAAACTTCAAGATTCCCTCCCAGCTTCCTCCACACAGATGTTTGACTATGTGCTTAGTTTTTTCTTTGTGCAGATAATGATTAGTCCTTCCTCACAGAAGTGTTGTGAGAGTGAGAGTTAAACACATCAATGTATATAAAGCCGCTTCTAATTGCTACTTGAGCTTCTCCAAATGTTATTTCAGAAGTTAAGATCTCCATATGGCAAAAAATATTTTAGAATGAAGGTTTCAAAGTTCACATCCATAAGGTTTGGAAACAGTCATAGCCTGCTGAATTTGTAGTGAATTTCTGTAATTACAGTTTGGAATGATCAAATTATTAAAGAAAATATAATGGATACCCAGATAATAGTATTTGCACACAAGTTTTTCTCTTAAAAATCTTCAATTTCTTCAGTTTCCTTTAACTGTGGAGCTTTAACCCTTGAAAAAATATTTTTAATGACATGTAACAATGAGTTGTTCAGTAAAACAACAGTAAATTGATTTTATTATTATAATTTCTAGCTTATCTCTCATCCATAAATATACAATAGCAAGAATAGGCATATGTACATACATAGAGCATGGCTCATATGTACATATGTTTGTTTTGTTCTATACTCCCACTAGTTACAATGACAAATGTTGTAACCACAGGATTTGTGTAGATTTCTTTCCCTGTCTTTGTCCCACATAAATTGTTTTCTCTTGCTAATAGTTTAAGATTACCACAGTGCAAATTTTGAAGAGTCCTGGTTCTACTTTCTGTATGATCCAGTGGTATAACAATTATATTTCCTTTTCAAAAATCTAAATGAAACAAAAACAACCCTTTCTGGGAAAGTGAAAACACTTATGAGTGATAGCATGCCTTCCTATTTGTAAAACCCTGAAATTCTCTAAAGCCTGGAGTTCTAGCAATTATTAGATCACAGTTACACTTTGTCAGGACTAAGTGTCTCACATCCTTTCTGGAAGAGAGGAAGACCCTAAGATTACAATATATTTGAACAAGAAGGTGCTAACTTTGCATTATTTTCCATTCTTCTTCCTGTCTTTGTCGGGAGGTTGGATCCATGCTGTGCTATTCTCTATTCTGGTTGCCACCTTTGTCATGAGAATGAGACACCAGAATCAGAATGTTTCCTGTGAGATATAATAGCATGCTTTCCTACTCTCACCTCTCAGGATGTTGTATGTAGTTAGGTTAGAGCCTCTGAATCCCTTAGGGCATCGGTTCAACATTCACCATTCACGCAAGGTGTCCTTTTTGCTTGTATTCATCGTAAAAGTATTTGATGTCTTGGTCAGTTTTGCAGTTCTTCTCTATCTCAAACACACCTCTTAAAAAAAATCACTATTATTTTTTATCATTATCGGGTCTATCACTATTATTTTTTATCATTATTGGGTATATCGGTTTGTGATATACAGAAACACAAACATGGTTTAATTATTCTTAAAAATATCTGTCACTTAAAAATATCACAGTGTTTCAGTTACACATAGGAATATAGAATAGCTGCTATGCTCTGGGGACAAGAGCATAGCATTCATTCCCTTGAAGATGTATGTGTGTATGTACTTATTTTTATTTATTTTATATATAGATATAGATAAGATATATAGATATATTTAAAATTATTTTATTAACATATAATGTATTATTTGCCCCAGGGGTACATGTCTATGAATCATCAGGCTTACACATTTCACAGCACTCACCATAACACATACCCTCCCCAATGTCTATAACCCAACCACCCTATTCCCACCCCCAGCCCCCAGCAACCCTCAGTTTGTTTTGTGAGATTAAGGGTCTCTTATGGTTTATCTCCCTTCCAATCTCATCTTGTTTCATTTTTTCCTTCCCTACCCCTTAGAACCCCCTGCCCTGCCCCTCAAATTCTTCATATCAGAGAGATCATATGATTGTCTTTTTCTGATTGACTTATTTCGCTCAGCATAATACCCTCTAGTTCTGTATTTATTTTGTATTTAGCAAATTTCTACATTTTAATTTTCATTTTGCTTGGGATATATTTTTAAATTACTCTTAAATTTGCCTCTCATCCAAGCTAAGATATAAATACTGAATTGTATTTTTAGACCATGCTTCTGTCCCACCAGGGAAAATGAAACCTGCAGATACACATTCAAGTAACCACTTATTTTCCACAAATGTTAGGATATATGGAGCCAACATGATAAACATCTCTGTGCAGTTGCATTTCCCAATATAGACAGAAATTCATACCCATGCAGGGCAAGGAAAGAGGACATGATAAGCATTAGAAATCCCTTTGAATGTGAAAAATGTGCATGTAAGAAGGCAAAGAACCTTATGAATCTATATAAGGACACAACTAGTTGTGTGAGAAATATTTTTTGAGTAACTTTAGTCTTGAGTTTTAGTCTCTCTTTATTTATTCTCCAGAAGAAATTGACCTAAAATTGCATTATACATGATAATTTTCTAGGAGAAAAACAATATGATTGTTTATCAGTTTGGGCCAGGTTAGTAAGGAAAACTGGAACTACACTAAGTATTTCAACAGAGAGGTTTTAATGTAGGTGATTGGTGATTCAATTCTGGCTGATTGGGAAACTGCTGGTCTCTTACAGTGAAGAACTTCTTGAGGCTTGGCCACGTCCTCTACTTGGCCTCTAAACTAGTCTATTTCCCCTAGAGCATGTGTTGCATTGCTATCTCCTACTGTTCGTTCATGGTCAGGCATCCATGGCAGCTCCTTTGGCTCATTCTAACTCCGTGAATTCTGTAATCTCTTTCCTTCGGCACACTCAGGAGACCATATGATTCCCTTCATGCCTCGTAGAAGCCAAGAGAAGTTCATGTGCACTAAACTCTTTTTCTGCCTAAGTATGATGGGTGTAGAGTTGTTCATCACGCATCTCCTGAAGGGTATGGGCCAATCCTGTGAAGCAGTTCCTTTTAGATTCCCAAATACTATCCTGGAACAGATTGCCATTTCAAGGCAAGTTAGTCAGTCTAACTTATTTTCTACCTCTGGGCTTCTGTCTAAAGAGGGGGCGATCAGGACACAGCGTTACACTGGCTACTTCACTCCTCTGTTTTCTTCCATCATTATACCTCACAACTGTGAGGGGCAGGTTTCTGTTCTGCTGTGGACCTTAACTATATCAAACCCTGTGGTATAGCTCACCAGGTCTGTAGTCAGTATATTGGGTCAATATATTCAGACTTTGCAAGCCATTATTTAGAAAAGTATTTCTAAATAAAACTTTGTATTTAAATATAGTTGTCTTACTTAAAAAATAGCTTCTACTATGAAGATCAGAAACTTTCTATTTCCCTAATCTTTCTGCTCTGAAGGTCGTAATTCCTATCTCCCAACTTACAGTAAGTGGAAGCCTTGTTGTGAAGGACAAATATTATGTATAAGAAAATGGATAGAAAAAATCCCCTATACTGTTATATTTCTTATTTCAAAGAAAACAGGCTTGGTTAAAAGAAGTGTCAGATGAATAAGTCAGGATCCTAAAGTGAAAGCGTCTTCAACACTCACTGCCATTGGGTGCTAAATTACCCCAGAGAAATGGGGGTAGCTGGGTCCTGAATTATATTGCCCTGTAGGCCTGAAGCAATAGATATTTAAGACATAGTGTAACTGTGCCTCAAGATGTGAGAATGGATATCTCAGGCAGAAATTGCAGACTGCTAAGTTAAGAAGTCATTCTCATGCTCAAAGTTATTTTTGAAGGGTGGTTCTGTAACTCAGTGGAGGCAGCTGATCCTTCACTCCAGCTTTTATCAGGAGGGCAGAGCACTTTCATAGCAGTCTGCTAATAGCCAATGTTAAGTTCAATTGAGAGGTCTTCATACCATAGGAGGCCTAAGGATTCAGGGTTCCTCTCTTGGCTACCATGTCTTGCAGTTCAAGGTCACAGCTTCCCAAATGTTAGTCAGCCAGCCTTCCCCAGGGCAAATGTAGACAGGACTTGTTCTAGCTCCAGAAACTGTGTCCAGCTTTCTGCAAAGCCTCCAACAATGGTTTCCTAAAGCTACTTAAAACATAACTCCATTGCTTGTTTCACTTTTTTCCCCCACCAGGACAATAGGGCTTGTTTCCCGATACTTAATCATCTGAGGGACACTACTCAAGTTATTCTTCCAAGACCAGGAAGGATCATCTAAAGGTAATTTGCCTTTTACATTTACATAGCTAAGAGGATACCATCAGATCAATTTTTGCCAGAGTATGGAAGAGTAGTGCTCCTTTATAAAAGCTATTCATCTGAAATTTATGCATATGTCTGTATGGTTATTGGGTTAATGTCTGTACTTCATTATTTGTAAATTCCATCAGTGCAGGTGCCTTCTCTATTTGGTTCTCATTGTTTTCCTAGTGCCCGATGATAAAACCTGACACAGAAGTGGACTAATAAATATTTGTGGGATTAGCAAATGAATTAGTCTACTACAAGATGATGTTTATTCCCTGTTGTATTGTCTACTATTTTGTGCTAGCTAAAGGAGAAAAAAAACACCAACTTAATCCCTGATGTGATACTTTTAAATTGAGGTATTTTCCTAAAAATAGCTAAGTATTAGACTAAGATTGATTCAATCTATAAATAAATATGTTTAGAAATGACATGAGTTAAACATACTCTTTAAATCAAATAGACCCATCAGTATTTATTACAGTGCATCAGAATGTGTTCTGTAAGACATTGGTTCTGTAGGATTTTGCTGGGTAATCTGTGGGAAAATTAATCCAAAGTCAAATGAATTTAGAAACAGTGGGACAAACAGTTTTCTTTATCAAAGTACTCTTCATAGCCCCTGAGGGAGTAATATACTCTGGAATATAGAATGCTGGTATTTCAGACTTACTTAACCAGGTAATTTTATTTCTCTAGTAACTTTCCTAATATTTATGTTCCATGTTGAAGATTAGTAGAAAACATTTTAAAATTTCAAACCTAAATGCCAGAATCTAGTGTAAAGCAATTGGTTATGATCATTTGATAGCAGTTCATACATTTGAAACGATCCTACAACATTAAGGCTTAGTTTGAATCAGAATGTGAACCAGAGAGTAATTGTGTTTTATTCCTTCTTATTGCAGACATCCTAGCACTCTCTAGTTCCTGGTACATAACAAGTGTTCAATAAATACCTATTTAATACAGGAGACAGTGATAGCTATATCAAACTTAAGTGTTTGCCATATTGACTGCAATAATTATACTGAATTAGCAATACGTTTTGACAGTCTGAGACTGCTAATGTGTGGATATACATGTTGTTTAAAGCTTAAAAAATTTCAACTCAGGAAGAAAAAATGTATATACACATTTTTTTCTGAAGAAAGGAAAGAATAAAATAAAATAAGGTTTATATGTGTGTAAATGAATAATAACATGAAATTCTGATTAAGTCATAGACTAGTCTTCCTTGAAGATTCTGCCATATCTTAATTTATATAAACCAGATTCTTATTATTATTGTATGTTTTACTGTGGAATAATTTGGTGAATTTGGTTCCCTAGTTTTTGTTCCATTCTCTGGAGTTTGAAATAACTGCATTTGGTGACTGGTGGAGATTAGGCTATTATATTCATTAGATGAGATCCAAGAACCATCGTCAGTTGGGTAGTAAAATACATGTACAGGATACTGGACTACATCATAGTAATGATTATAACATCCCAATGATTGATGTCTCAGGTGGAGTCAAGAAATGGTTATGATAAGAGCTTACTGATTAATCTTATGGGGTTTTCCCTCAGAAACTTGGAAATACATTTAAACTCCTAATTTGGCTTAGTTAGCAACAACAGGTTCTTAAGCATATGTGTTAGAAGATTTAATAGAAAGGCCTTTTATGAGCTACTGAGTTGTTCATTTTGAGGACTGTAATAGGTGAAGAAGATTACAAGTGCCCTATTTTGCCTCAGTGAATTGGTGAAGGTAAGTTTGATTATATGTTAAATGCTTCAAGGTATACAACATGCTATACAAATGAAAGAAACATTTTGTATGAAGTTACCTAAACAGTTCTTGGAAATGTATTTTCAAGGTATACATTGTTCTCTGAAAGGAAATGGTTATTTACCTGATCTGCTGCCTTTCTTTTAGCCTGAGGGGCATCTAAGAATTTGGCCTTTGGTGGAATTATCCTCCTTGATACCTGAATGCAGGGACTATGTTAGTGTGTCCCAGATGCAAGAGAAACAAGAGTCCTGCTAAGGTTGATATATAATGAATGATACACATATACTTGACATTTCTAGACTGTTTATTAAGTACCCGTAATTAATGAGTAATCAGCTGCATCAGAGATGACATTTAGTTCCATACTTCTGAGTAGGTTATGAGTCTAGAAAGGTGGAAAAATCAATGGGACCCTGAAGCCGTTGGCTTTTGTGAACCAAGGTAGTCTGTACCCACTGGTATGGACTCAGCTTTCATAATCATATATATCCCATCTTGGAGAAATTGGGACATTTGACAGCTGTACCTGGGAGTCATGAGCCTCTGCATTGTGTTTCCTGTGCATGCTGGATTGTCTGTCTTTTAGGCTTTCTTAGAGGCTCTGTAAAAGCCTATGGCATGGAGGCTGAGTGAGGCCGATTTTGATGAGCAAGTCAAACCCAAAACCACTGCTATTGGTCAAGCACAGTCAGTATTGTCCTGTGGAAAAGATCTTAAATATATTTTAAAACCTCGATTTGAAGATTCTGCTGAACATTTTTTGTGTTCCAGGATTTGAGGAAAAAGAGTATAAAGTTCTTGTATTTCTCTCCTAGGACTAATGTAACAAATTAGCACAAACTGGGTAGATTAAAACAACAATTTATTGTCTGCTATTTCTGGAGGTCAGAAGTCTGAAATACAGATGTCAGCAGAATGATACTCCCCTCTCAAGGCTCAAAGAGAGGATTCTCCCAATTTTACGGTGGTTCCAGGTCATTGTTAGCATTCCTTGGCTTGTAGATGCATTCCTTCAATCACTGTCCACTTTGCACAGCATTTTTCTCTCTGTGCATGTGTCCCTCCTCTGATGATGATGCCATGAATTATTGGATTAGGGTTTACCCTAATCCGGTATGACCTCATCTTAACTTGATTAATGTGAAGACCCTATTTCTAAATATGGTTTAATTCACAGATTCCTGGAGTTAGGACTTGAGCATATCTTTTGGGGGACATAATTCAATCCATAAAATTCATTATATAGTAGATTTCTGTGACAATCTCTTTGACTTTGTTCATCATTGATTGCTTGATGCATTTATGCATTCAGAGATATTTATTCAGCTGAGTATTTTTCTAATTGCTCAGAATAAAGTAGCAGATAAAATACATATGCACCCTTACCTTTATGGAGTTTATTAGATTTTAATGAGGGCAGACAGGAATTATATAAATAATTAAATGTAGAATTTGTCTGAGGGTGGTAAGTATCAGGGAAAATAATAAAACAAAGTAGAAAGCTCTAGGAATGCCAGATAGAGATTGCTGTTTTATATGGAGTTATTGGAGAAGGCTCTATGACATTCTCTGAATGAAGTAGGAGATCATGACAGTTGTGAGCAGGGGAATGAGAAGATTTAAATTGTGTTTTAGAAGGGTCGTGAGACTTTTATGAGCACAGACTATAAGAGAACATTGAGATTATAATCGGTAAGTAAGTAACAGGTACCGTACTCTCCTGAAAGTGAGAAGAACATGGGAATTTATAGAAGTTATGGGAATTGAATATCTAAAAGATGATAATGGCTTTAAACAAACTAGTAATGGAGGTGATGAGAAGTTTCCAGATTCTAATTATATTCAAAAAATTGAGCCAAAAGAACGTCCTAATTTTTTACCTGATCAACTCAGAGTATGAAGTTGCCATTTCCTAAAACAGCGGGAGGAGCCAAGTATGTGTGTATGTTTGTATGTGTGTATAGAAAGAAGGCAGGTAGACTTTCAGTTTTAGATATGATAGTTTACAATGAATATTAAACATCCAAATGAAGATATTAAATTAGGAGTTGGGTACACAAATGTAGGAGTTAAGAGAAAGTGAGAGCTTAGAGGTATACATTTTTAAGTCATAGCAAAATTAAATTATATTTATAATTTGTAAAACTAGATGAAAACACCTTCTCTAATAAATCATTTGACAAGTTCTGTAGTGTTTGCAAAGTTACATCAGGTATGATAATCACAATATCTAAGGCATTTCTTTCTTTTAACCTTGAGATAATATTTTCTCAATAAATAGGCCTTTATGCTCTGGAGCTATTTACTAAAGCTGATTGCGGAGGGAAGTGTATTTTATAGGAGGTATTAAAATGGACTAGCCGTTGACTTTGGATAATTTTCTTATACCCAGTTAAGCAATGACATGAACTAGCTGACTTACTGAGCCGTAATCCACCTCTGTTATTCTAGTCACTAACTTTCTTCTAATTTGAATTCAAATTTGTTTTCCTCCACTGTATTGTCAGGACACTTGCCAACACTAAGTGGGCTGTCAGGTTTCTTTCCATCTTTATTGGACAATCATTTTCAGACAGAGATATGATGTTAAAAAGTATTACTCTTTGTTCCATACTAATGCTTTCAGTATAATTTAAAAATAGGCTTCTTACTATTTATTTACACTGCTTTCTCACCTTATTCGCAATGCTGAAATCCTTGTCTGACTTTCTTTTTTATTAAATACACTTGAATATTATTCATGATTTTCTTCACCAAGGCCAAATTCTCAGTGACCTTATCTGTGAACAATCTCTTGATAAGTAAAGGATGTAAGAGCTAATCCAGTTCCCATAGGTCAGTGTGTTTTCATGGTAGTACAGTGATTTTTAATGACAGTGTTTACTATTTTTTCCTTAATATAAAACATTGAAGGGGATTTCTTAATTTTGAATCTCAATAAAGAAAGTAGACACATCCTTGGTAGATTAATCACACTCTGAAAAAGAACTTAAAATATAAGAATCTATGCAGTGTTGATCCTTGGTGATAAGGTATCTGATTGTCCTTAAATCTCACTTTTTGTCTTCATCTATGCTTAATAAATACATGAAGTGAAAAAAGCCCTAGATTTCTTTAAATAAAAAGCATACAGTTTTTATGTTTCAATCTTTATATACTTGTTCTGTAAATCACATAGTTGCAAATGGAATCTAGAAGTAGTTAACAGAATGTGATCATCTGGTTCTGAACTGTGTTGATATTTAGGATAACACCACCTATCAAATTTATATTCAAATAAGAAAATCTCATCACATTAAAGTATTATTTACATATTCATATACTCTTTCCTTCAGGCAAAGACTCCAGCCTTTCTTTACAGATGGATCTAGGAATAAAACATAAAAACAAACACAGGGAAAGAAATTAAAGCATTACATAGGAACTAGTAACATGTATCATTTCTCCTTCTCAAAAATTCCTACATGTCAAACCTTCAAGAATGTTCTTAGAACCTTAATAATTCAGAATTATGAAAAAACAAAATGATAGAAACAACAAGAAAATAGTAGCAAAATTTTTTTTAACCTCTAAACATTTTCTTTTACTTTTTAAAAAAATTTTTTTAAAGATTTTATTTATTTATTTGACACACAGAGAGGGATCACAAGTAGGCAGAGAGGCAGGCAGGGGGGCGGAGGAAGCAGGCTCCCTGCTGAGCAGAGAGCCCGATGCAGGACTCGATCCCAGGACCCTGAGTTCATGACCTGAGCCAAAGGCAGAGGCTTAACCCACTGAGCCACCCAGGCACCCTCTTACTTTTTATTTTATTTTCCCTTTAAACATTTTAAAGAATTTCAAAATCCTTGGGTTGTCTTTTATGGATAATATGTGATAATCACCAAAATACCATCAAAATATCAAAAAAACAGTATTACTCTGGCTACATTAAAGACGACGTATTCCTGTTCTGTTAGGTGGCATAGTGAGGAATATGAGATATATAAGAGTCTCTATTATTACAGTGTATCTTGTTAGTTATTGAGATAAAAAGCACACTTCAAAAGAGGCCTGCTTTAAGAAAGTAAGATGGAAAACATGGAAAATTGTAATTAAAAAGAAGAGAAAGAGAAGATAGAAAGTAGGTGGATAATAATAACTGGAAATAGGAAGAGAGAAAAAGAGTAGAAAGGCTAAAAAAAAAGATCTTAAAATTGAAATAAAATCTTCCCTAGTTCTCTTTCCCTCACAGTAATGTGTGCCCTCAAAATCCATAGCATCTCGTTTCCTTAAGGTCTTAATCCTAGTCTTCCTAGAGAAAATAGTTTTTTCCAGATATTTATTTTATTTTATCTACCTTTTGCAAATATTTGATGTGCTTTTTTATGCTTATAGATACTTGTAGAACTTAGCAATGCTTTGTAATAGGAGGCAGAACGTTGAGCTACTAAAATATCTATTACATTTCTAAGACATCTTGATTTTCATGAGCTTCATACCTTTCCGGATAGTTGATTTTTGTAACATGATATGATAAAGACTTTTAAATAGCCAGTAGACTTGTGCTGATCAGTGCTGAATGCTGCAGTTTTGTTAGAAGGCTGTAGGTCTCATGCTCAATAACCATCACTAGGTGATGGTATCTGGGTGTCTTGTCCTGGCCCTTGAAATTATCTCAGACTTCAGATCCTTAAGAATCTACAGGCCTATTGTTTATTTCTAAAATTATTTTAATTCTCTACAAACAACTATATGTACTGTATGATGAAAGTCAAATTATGCTAAAAGACTTATAACAATAGTAAGAAAAAGGTAGCCCCCTTCCCTCTTTCAGTCCCTACGTCCCAGGGAAATTACTTTGAATTCTTGTAGACCTAGTGTCTAGTATTTAAGTCCATATTTCAAAGTTATATGTGTAGACTGCTTTTTTCTTCATTTTTTTCTTTAATTGAAATATATTTGACATATAACATTGTGTAAGTCTAATACAGCATGTTGATTTGATACATTGAAGTGTTATAATATGATTGTGATGTTGTTATGCTTTTTCTTGATTAATCAATTAAAAAATAATTTGCTCCCCATAAAGGATATGAATATATTCATTTTTTACACTTTCTTATTCTCCCATCCTCTAAATGAAGTTGTATTTTGATTTTTGTATACCCCTTAAAACATAATTTTATTTTGAAATTTTTTAGATTTACCGAAGAGTTACAAGTAATACTATAATTCCTATAACAAATGTACCCTTTACCTAGGTTCCCCTAATGTTTGCATCTTACCATAGTCAAATCTAAGAAATTAACATTGGTAAATCCTGTTAAATAAACTAGACTTCATTCAGATTTTACCCGTTTCCACACTAATTTCCTTTTTTCTGTTGCAGGATCTAGTCTAAGTTAGCACATTGCATTTAGTTGTTATGTGGCCTTAATCTCTTCAGTTTGGTTACCTTTTCTTCATTTTCCTTGTTTTTCATGCCCTTAACACTTCTGGAAAATATGGAGGTTCGTCTGCTAGAAGAGAAGTCATTGCCTAAAAGCTAGCATAATGCACACTTGATGAAAATCAGGCATTTACTCATGTAGGTCAGCGGCCCAGATGCTATGTTTAGTGTTAAGACCCAGAGAGTCTGCTATTTCTTATATGAAGACTTGTATTTTATTTATTGGTTGAGGTACCAATTATATTGCCTTTTCAGTGTATTCCTTTGAAATGATGAGCTTAGCATAATATAGTGGATATTCCTTCTTTACATTTTCAAGCCCATTTCGCAGGCTTAGAAACCAAGAAGTAGTGACAAATTGTCGATGCTCAGCATCAGATAGGATTCATAGGACACCCCACGGAGATACCATCCTCTTCTAGACCTTAGAGAAACTAAAGGTAAAAAGAAGTTGTAAGGAGAGAAATAGGGAGGAGAGACATGTCGGAGATTTACTTTAAGGTTATTTAATCCCATACGTAAGTGCTGCTTGTGAGAAAGATTTTTGGCCAGCATTATGCTCTTTATATTGTCCCCTGACTTGCCCAAGCCCAAATAATCTTGTATCATGATAAATCTGTAAGGAAGAATGAGTGAAGATCCTGGGACATTCTCATGTGTTAATCATTTCAGTTATTTTTATGTAGGTAAAATGGAAGTTAGTCTTTGAACACATTGTGAATCTCTAACCCACATAGCAACCCTCTCGGGCAGGGCGCTCATTTGTTCTTGCTTCCTAAGAATGAAGTCCTTAGCTTTAGTCTAGGAGAATAATTTTTGTATTCAAACGGAATAAGGCCAATTTACATTAATGCTTTGTAACTAATCCATATACATTTTACTCATTTGCCCTAAAACATATTCTACTGGATGATGAAAAGACAGTGTTTGTCCTTCAGGCATCACCCCCTTTATAACCTGCCTCTTGGCCTTAGAGAAAGCACTGTAAATGGAAGAGGGAGTCTCCTCATTTAATTTGATACATCAGGTCATCATCAAAATATTTATTTCCTGATCTTCCCACACAGAAGGTGAATAAAGGTTAATAAGAACGCAAGTGGAAAATAATTAAGGATGAAAATATATACAATAAAATGCAAAACAAATCAGAATAAATAAAGTTTAGTGTGACTGTTAGGTTAAGATGTCTTGATACTCCAATCATAAAGTGTTGGTTTTTTTTTTTTTTTCTCTTTTGAAGGACAAAAAAAGCCTGATATGTGCAGTAAAGCTATTCCTTACTGGCATATCTAGGAAATAGTTTAAAGAAAAATGATAAAACAATAACCTATTTCTTCAAATTTCCCAGAATCCCTTGCCTTGACTCCTGAGCAATGTCATAGGCAGGTAATACTTTGCTACTATTTTTGTGTTATTTATCTTTTTAAATTGTTTTCCTAGGTTTCTTGTTTTTTTAAAAAAAAAATTAAGATCAGATTTATCTGTAAGATCAAAAGACCAAATACAGTAACAGCCAAAACAAGATTGTATTCACTTCTCTTTTGGAAAAAGTCAGTCTAGAGGTAGGTAGTCCAGAGTGTAGACAGCCTCATGAAATACTCAGGGATTTAGAAACTGGTTGGTTTTACCATCGCTTTCAGCTCCTGGCTTCTGCTTTCTGGTTCTCATTGAGGCTGCTCAAGGTCCAGCCTTCTGCGTTGTGCTAAATTCCAGCCAGTGGGAAAGAGAAAGGAAGCTGGAAAATGTCAGGACTCCCTCTTCTAAGAAAAATTCCCAGAAGTCAGAAACATTTTTAGTGAGTCCTATTGGTCAAAATGTATTTACCTGCAAGCTACAAGAGAGGGCCAGGTGATTTAGTCTTTTAGCTGTGATCCAGCTACAAACCAGGCATTGCGATTATGAAAGAGGATTGGGAGAACAGGTGCCGAGGGACAGCTAAGCTCTCCAACATGCGCAAGTTGTTAGTATGTTTGAGAGGATATTATGGAGTAACAAGAATGTATTTATGCAGAGTTTATAATTGTTATCAGAAGACATTCAGGTGACTGTGTTTATCGTGCTCCAATCTAGGAGGATAGAGTATAAAATGTAGTCAATAACTAACATGTTTAGATAAGCTAAAAATTTAATAACTCCAATAAAAGTAGATTGTAAACATACCAGCCCCCTTAGTTTTCTGCAAATTATAATCTCCTGAAATAGTTTTCCCACCATTACCAACCTTGGAAGCCGAGAACCTCGGCAATTGATTAAAAGTTAGATAAAATTCAGATTTAGGGTGAATCTCACCTGATAACAAAATAAATCTAGTTTTAAACCATTCTAAGGGGGAACAAATAAAGAAATGTCATTCATAAAAAGATGGTTTTTCATTTCTTTTGTGAAGTTTCTTGGACATCAAACAAGCTTTTCTGAGCATCCTGAATGTAGATTAATAAAAACATATGAGTTAAGTTGCCCTCAAAGTACAGAGGCTTAAAAAGGAAATAAAGCTGAACCAAATAGATGTGAGATTTGTTTAAAACCAAAATGTTTTTTAAATGCTCCCTGTGGGAAGTGTGTTGCTTTGCTTCATCTACTCCCTCATGCTTGCACTCACATCACACGTTTATGGAGCACCTTTGATTAGCCGGGCTCTTTTCTAGGAACTGGGGACTGCAGCGAAGGAGACATGGGATTTGTAATGCGGCAGGGGGACAGAGCCTAAATAAGTAATTAACTGCAGTTGTAATTAATTACAAAAGAGACATGTGGGGTGCAAAGAGAGCATATGAAAATATATAACAATGTAAAAAATTTGGGAAAGAAAAAAACACTGATTAGGAACAGCATGAAGTTGATGAAATGAGTGTATTTACAATCATGAGCTCATTGTAGACTATATGTTTAAGCCAAAGAAACTATATGAAAAGTGAAAACAATAAAGTACTGATATTTTCAACAATGAAAAACTTAGAACTAGGTTTCCCCAATCAGTTGCATCAATCAAGATTTCTTTATATCTAACTTAGAACATTTGGAAAGTGGAGAGACCACAGTCAGAGAAATAATCTCCTAAAATCCTGATGGATAATTCCACAAGTTATTTAACTTTGCAGTGCTGTCAAAATCATATTTTTCTCTTTGTAAGACCCAAATGTAAGTGTCTGAGAAAATTTACAGACACTATTTTACTTCTTAATATGATAAGGAGGAGTTGCTCCTTTGACACATAGTTTATCAGGTATCAATCAAACTTATAAACCTAATTCGTAAGTGGAATCAAATAGTAATGGTCTTTAAGAGAGATGGTGTAGGGTAGGAAAGACTCTATGGTGCTTCATGGGCTGCTGAGTGGCCCTTTGAGAAACAAAGGTTGGGATAACTTTCAGCTTTGCATTTATAACTCACCAAAATGTAACATTTTGTTGAACTTAATCTCAGGCTATTTAAAATAAGTGAAAAGTATTAAGAACTTGTTACAAGATAAATGTTGCTTCTTTTGTAAGACAAGCAATCTATTTTTCTTTGTTTCTCTCCCATTCTCAGTTATTATTTGTCATTATTACTAGACTCTGGTATGGTAATACATCAAGGTAATAGTATTAATAAGGACACATCTGTGATGATTTGCCAGCTTTTACTTCAGAGACTAGAATACTTTGGGTATAGAAGTCAATTATAATTATTGATGCTGTTCTATTTGACACAAATAAAAGGCTCAGATAATGATACAGTGGGAAATTAGAAAGGAGAATGAACCCTGGATATGAAACAAGAGTCTGAGAGGAAGTAGAGGAATTCTCAGAGTTGTGGAAGGAACTAGCCAGTTGACTCAAGGTCAGAGAGACTGAATGCCCATTGGGGGCAGGTGTTGGAGGGGAAAATATCACAGATACAGGACAGCAGCTGTGTAGGGCCCTAAATATTAGCTGCAAACTCTCTAGAGTGCACCATTCACATACACCATGATGTGTGTAGTACACACCCTCTGCAGCCTTTCCTGATGTCCTCAAGCCTGTCAATTATTAATGTCAGAGGCAGGTCCCTGCTTCGAGATCTCCAGAGAGAGGCATGAAGGGAGGGCAACAAAAGAAGTAAAGTGACATTAAAAGTTTCAGAAACACCAAACAATATTTTTCCAACATAGATTGCAGGCAGACTGTAGTTGTGCGTCTCAGTCTTATATCTAGGACATAATCTCTCCTTCATAAGTAAAATTATCCATAGCGGGCAATGGTTCTTACTGGAGAACATTAGACAATGTAAGTTTGAATCAAAAAGCCCAGTTGAAAGAAGTCCAACTGTAAAAAATTACCTCCATTCTGTCCATCTACCTTTTACCAGTCAGAGGTCTGTGCCCTAGAACCTTATTAGTTGGCTCTTGGGTCTAATAAATCCCTAGAAGTCAACATTTAAGGACAAGACAAACAACCAAGAAGAATTTGATGCTTCGGCCAGTAAAGAAATTTTTGGAGGTCTGTGAAAAGAAAACTCCCAGTCTCAGAATTGCAAAAATGCTCTGCTGTGCCTAAGAGATTGCCCTGTGTTTATATTATGGACAGAGGAAAACTGAAAGGTCATCCCCTTACTTGCTTTGCATTGGCTTCTGGGAAGCTCAGTGCTACATTTCTCATCTACTGGTGGCAGATGTAGAGGCCAGGAGGAATTCATTTCTGCATTCTAGTCCAGCCGCTAGTTTTACTGATGTCTTACTTTTATTTTTCTTTTGCTTCAATTTTCTCAACCATTTTTAAAAGCGTGTTTTATCATATTTTTGTAAACTATTCCAAAACTGTCATTCATCAGAGTGAAGTATAAATAAATCCATGATTAAAGAAGTGTAGGACTTTTCTATAAATAGAATAAATGCAATATATCTCAAATTCAAAGATTAGTTTCTATCTTAGGATCTATTGAAAGGAAAAGATCATTATATTTCACATTAAATATTTTCTTCTATTTATAAATAATGCAATAATAAAAGATGCACACATGTACATGTTCATAGCTTCTAATCACAATTCTAAAATGCAAAACACTCTGAAAACCTTTTCTGTTTTGCAGCTAGTTTCGTATAAAACACAATTTGAGTTGACATAAAACGGAAGTTCCTAATTTATCCCAGACAGTGTGAATATCCTTAAATTTCTCTGAACAATAAAATGCCTTTGATTATAGGGTGCTGTTTCAGGCCCTGTGCTATGGAATATATGGTAGATGCACACTGTTTCCTTTATAAAATATAAAAATTATGATTTCTTACATGATTGTGGATAAGGGGTTGTGGGATTGTACACACAAAGTGTAATATTATCAGTGGGCACCTGGGTGGCTCAGTGGGTTAAGCCGCTGCCTTCGGCTCGGGTCATGATCTCAGGGTCCTGGGATCGAGTTCCGCGTCGGGCTCTCTGCTCAGCAGGGAGCCTGCTTCCCTCTCTCTCTCTCTGCCTGCCTCTCCATCTACTTGTGATTTCTGTCTGTCAAATAAATAAATAAAATCTTTTAAAAAAAAACAAAAAAACAAAAAAACAAAGTGTAATATTATCTGTGAAGTTTTGAAGACCACAGGTCTAAAGCGATTTGAGGAGGTGTTACCCTTTCTCTTATTTTAAAATGATAATCATTCTTTGATAAGCAAAAGAGAGACCTCAGACCTTTTTAAACTTTCCAGGATAAGTTGTTCTTACCTAGATATAGAGCTTTAAAGACCACTTGCCATTTAGTACCCCAAAAAGTGTTCTGCTTCTCACTGTGAGGAGATGTGCCTTATTGCTTCTGTTTTGACCATGAGATAATCTGCCCAGTGCTGCCCAGTAAATCCAGTAAGACATAGACCAGAAAGAAATAGCAACATCATTATAGCAACATCATTATATACCATACATCAGAGGTCCTTATGAATTAGAAATAATCTGTCAGTGCTACCAATAATTAGTTTTCTGAGAAATTATATTAATTGACAAGGAAACTTAAGGAGATATGATATAAGTTATTGAATGAGGAGAAAATTTTAAGAGGTAGGTTGCCAAGTTCAAACTTCTACCATGTGAAGGGGGTGAGAAAGCGTTTGATTTTTATAATGGAGATACAACTTTTTTTTTTCTTTTTTTTTTAAAGATCTTATTTATGTATTTGACAGAGAGAAATTACAAGTAGACAGAGAGGCAGGCAGAGAGAGAGAGAGGGAAGCAGGCTCCCTGCTGAGCAAAGAGCCCCATGCGGGACTTGATCCCAGGACTCTGAGATCATGACCTGAGCCGAAGGCAGCAGCTTAACCACTGAGCCACCCAGGCGCCCCCCTGGAGATACAACTTTTAAAACAAAAATTTTAAGCAATTATATGCGCTTGACACTGTGCACAGCACTTTACTTTTATTATCTCATTTAATCTGTATGTCAGCATTGAGATAAATACCATTATTATTATTTGCATTTCATTGGTAAGTAAACAGGCTCAGGAAGCTCATTTAGCCAGTAAGAGAGGCTTCTTTCAAGTTGAAATCAACCTTCCCCAGGGGTCATTATGCTATGCTGGATTTATTTACATTTGCTGTCTTTCACTGAGGGGCTAGGCAGCAAAGACAGGGAGGAAAAAAGTGATTATTTGTGGTCACACAGCTCGCTCTTGTTCTATCTTTGATAAAGGTGTACCATGAATGACAGGTTCCTGGCCCCTGAATAAAATATTTTGCAATTGTCTTGTCTAACCTGAGAAGATCATGGAATATGGTATGGAAAGGGAGGAAATCTATTCTGAATAAAAGGAACGAATAGCTCTCTGATACTCCTAGATTTTGGATCTGGAAAACAGCCAGTGGAGCTTGGGCTATCCCGGGAAGCTTATGTGATTCTACAAATGTGTCACCAGCTACAGCCCAGGGAGAGGGTGCTTCCCAGATGCTGCGGGTTGACTCACTAAATTCTTATTCTCAATCCGCTGCCCCTACATCCCACTTTACTATGAGGCTGGAAAGTGTTGAGTACTTGATTTTCAAGTCTCCCTTGCAGCTAGAGGTATACACATGGGATCTAGTTCTGCTTAATGAGAAGTTGGGCGGAAGTCTGCTGGGGGAGGCTGCTCTTTCTAAATACAAGGAGAAAGCCCTTCACCCTTCTGACTTCTTTTTCACTTGAACTTGGATGTTTTTCCTAAATGTGTAGTAAACATGTTGTGACCAAAAGAATCACGGAAATGCTGGCCAGCTGCCACCTTCCTTCATAAACTGCTCTTTGTTTAAACTTGAAATTATACAGTGTCTTGCAGCCCAAGATATTCCTAATGAATACATGTGTCATTTTATGTTTTTTCTTTTCCACAAATGGAATTATGCCTTAGGTCAGGTTTCAGAAGTATGTGATATTAAGATTATGTGATTTCATGTTGGCAGTTTATAGTCCCCCATGAACTGTGCGCAGCCCCTATGTTTATGTTTTAGGCACAGTAGGTGGCTCCCCCTTCCCCCAGAGCTGCCAGATCCCTCCTTTCTTTTGTTCCTTTGCTTAATGCTGTTGATTCTGCTGGAAGCCTTCATGATCCTTCTGAACTGTTGTATCCACCATGAAGTCTTTTCTGGGTCTCCCAGGACCTTCAATGTTCTTCAAATCTTACTGTATGTCACCTCAACATTCTGTCTATACCTTTATTATAATATCTGTTCTCTGTATACTTTGTACAGTTCTTATGCTGACATATGTTTCGACAATTAAACTGAGCTGTTAGGATCAGGAATCATGTCTTAGGTGGCAACAAATATTTTCTTGTTGGGTTTATAAGTTGATTAATTATTCCTCCATTGAACCCCCCTGAAACTTTATTCTTACTCTCTTTGGCACATGTCATATACTTTCCTTATTCCATAACTCATTAATGGGCTACTTAGAAGCATGAATTCTATGTTATCTTTGTGTTTCCCACATATTTGAAGCTAAATTCATATTTGGGGAATTGATTTGGGCTGGTAATAGTTAATACATTAAGCATATCTCAATCATCATGTTAATTGCAACTTCCCCTCTGGGGTGGGGGTGGCAGGAGGGATAAGGGAAAAACGAAAAACTGTCAGTATCCATTTCACTGAAGAAGTTTAAAAAAAAAATCTCTCCTATTTAAGTTAAAAGTGAAAAATTAATTCACTATAAAAGGAAAACCAAGATCCCACATTCCCTGATTCAGAAGTGTTTGAAGGATATAAAAGAAGAATCTGTTTTCAAGAACTTTCTAGTTTCCCCTCTCTAGTAGTCAATCCAATTCAAGTGCAATTTAATAAGTTAATTGCAAGATGTGATTGACAGAGGCAGGGGACAATGTCTGATGTGAGGACTTCTCTATAAAAAAAATTATGATAATAACTAAGGATCCTATTATTTCATTAAGGACTCTATGTCTTGGCTGATGCACAGCAAGACTTTCTCAGAATTTACCTTAGAAGTGATTGATATCAAGCCTGTATTCGTCTATTATATCACCAAACCAGAAATGCAGGGATGTTGATCAAGATTAGTTTGAGCCTTAACTCTTATGAGCCTAAAGGTCTAAGATGGAAACAGTATCATGTGGAAATTTGGTTGAAGCTGTCAGTTATCCTGCCAGATTTACTTAGGAACTGAAGCATAAGAAGGTAATAAGCAATTATGAAATTCGCTAGATAAAATAAAACTTATAAAAAGCAGTTTCCATGATAAATACGCAAAAAAGGGGGGGGGAGGCGGGAGGGTACTTTCATTATGTAACAAGAATGAATTCAGAGTAATGAAGGATCTAAGAAAACTCTTCATTTTTAAAAAATTTCTGGAAACCAAGTAGCTTTAGTTTTAAGTATTTTTTTCTGAAATAAGAAATTAAAATGAAGCTATGCATTAAGAATGCATTTATATTAATGGTTATGTAGGTTTTTCTGTATTACCATGAGTTCAGCAAAAGAGAAACCTGAAATAAAGTATTTGTAAACCTATCTTTAATAGATTTGTTAAAAAACAAAACAAAGCAAAACTGTTTTTCCTCTCTGTGATAGTGTGTAAAATTTTTACCTCATGAGCTGATGGGTCAAAGATTTTCACACAAGCTGGTTGTTGTTATCTTTGACTTGACCTGAAACTCCAGGTATCTGAATGTCTATGTTCTGAGATTAAAGGCCAATATGTTAAAAAAAAAAAAAAAAAAAGAAAGAAAGAAAGAAAAGAATGCATTTATATTGATTTTTCCAAATGTCAGGTAATAACTAAGATAGTTTATATTTTTTATAAATGTTCTTTTTAACTGAACTTCTATTTATTATATGAATTTTAGTAGCTTTAAATCAGTATTCTAAGCTGATTTTTCCCACATGTTAATTTTCTATGAAACGTTAAGGGTGGACTATCTCTTAAATTTTAACATTTTGTAGGATTTAAGAAAACATCTTATTGAATGTAAAACAAATGAAGAATATAAAAAGATTTCCACATATCAAAGTATTTTTCAATAAAATAAATGGAAAAAATTGTGTTCTGTGGCACTTAAATATAAAAGTGAATAGTTATATTAAAAAACTTTCTAAAAAAAGTGGAAATAACTCATCCTTCATTATGCAGCAAGATAGTTACCTATTCATCTAGACTAAACATTTACAGTAACTGATTTATTCAATGTTGAAAATCAAATCTATGGCAGTTCAGATAATTTCTCTGCATTAGGAAAATGAATAAATTAAAAGTGTGCTCAGCAATTTAGTCCTCCTAAGCAGAGATTCTGCCAGCTCCGTAGAAGATGTCAAAACCTGCTGGTATCTAACAGAGTCAACTCCAAGTTTGTGTATCCCGGTCCAGTCTACCTTTCCATCAGGCGGTACATGTGGAAATAGAAAAGCAGCTCTCTAATTAATCAAAGTCAGATGTGCCTGAACGCCTGGAGTTGCTGCTGATCCTTGTCCCAGCTTCTCCCATGTTCTCGCTCTATGTTTTTACCTTGAAAACTTCTGCTCTGAGCTGGGAATGCCTGAAGGGCTTGCACGGTAAGTCAATGTGAAATTATCTCAGCAGGAAGAAGTTGCTTTTCAGCTTAAATGATTTAAGGCAGCAATTTTTCACACTCTCAAACTCTGACAAACGCCCAGATTGCCTCTCATGTCTGACTTCAAAATATTCAAAGAAAAGCTATTTTTATTAAAAACACTCTAGAGAAAATTGTATGTCACTTGTTCTCTGATATAACTTCATTTCTCCTGACAGTGACAATTTTCACCTCAGTACAATTTCTTTATTTTTTTCCAAAGCTAATTCTGCTTAATATTAGTATTTATACAAACTCATATCAACTTGTCTCTGTGAAATATTCAGGGGTGTCAGGTAAATGTTGCTCACTGTCATTCATCTTCTTTGGGTGTTCAAAATGATCAATCGATTTAAAACTACACTTAGTTACTTTGGATATTATTGTTTTATTTGTGAGTGAGAACTTAACAGCTGTTAAAACCCTTCATTTGACAAACCTGTCTGCAAACTGCAAGGATTTCCAAACTTGATGGCACGTGTCTGTTGCCAAAGATAGTAAAAGTTTACATTAATAAATCTATCTGTTCTATGCCTTTAAATAAAGCAGGTAATACAGTGCATGTTTTGTCTTATGCTGCTTACATGTTAATAAGATTACGGTGGATGTCATATTGCACTGAAACATCACATTTGCTTTATTATGAATGCTGGCAGTGCAGAAACATCACATTATAATCACTTCAAAAAAGAAATATATTCTGCATATTTTCATATGTGTTTATAATTCCACTAAACCTCAGCAGAATCAAACTCAGTAGGGACAAGAATGACAGAAGGTTTAATGTTCCAGAGCCTGCTGAAATCTTGGTGCATTGATATATAGCAGAATAGTTAATATGTATAAGGTTACTTGTGGCCTGTGACCTCAAAGCATATCTTCTGGCCTTATCACATTTCCAGGAGAAAAAATAACCACTGGCATGTGAATTTTCCACAAATAATTTGGAGCTTGTTTAAAGGGTTAATTTTATTTTTAACTGTGAAAGCCTGAAGTAAAGTGTTTCTAAAGGTAGCTTGAGCAGTAACCATTATCCAGGTACTGTAGCAATGAAGCAAACTCCTTTTTAAATAAATATATGTACCAATTTCCTACAAGTATGCTTTTTATATTCCACTAAATGTTTCATTTCTAAATACAACTGGATCATTTTTATTTCATTTATATCTGTTACAAAGAAATCAAGGAAAGAATTACCTTGCAGCCGCCTTCTACACACAGTGCTGGGGTCAGGTCAAAGGAAGCACATCAAATACAGCAGAGAAGTACGTCTCATAAATTTCAATGTTACAACAATGCCATACACAGCTCCTATACCAACACCCCTGCCTGAGAAGTTGTCATCTCTTCCTGTCTTTGACTTGTAACGCTGTTTTCTGTTTGGAAGTCACAACTACTTTGATTTCACTTCGCTTCCTTGAGTTTGATTTATCACAGTTTTTAGCTCATGGAAGGGAAAAATGATTCATATTTTAAGATATACATATATAGAACAATCTACATATTCCTCAATATTGAAGAAATTTTAAGAAAGTTTGCAGAAACACAATGAGATCCATGCATAGCTGGTAGCTTCACCTAAGCAATTGTTGAAAAGCGAAAACTTTACTGTCAGAACAACCTCGTGTGTGTGGGTGTGCACGTGCACACGCATGCATGTGAGATGCCTCTCAGAAGGACTCAAATAGCTTATTATGGGTGAAAACTTCTGTGGCATTAAAAAAAACAAGAGTATTTAATAATTTGCATGCTAAGTATACCATTTCTTTCGAATTTTCAAAAGAAGCCATGCCCTAATATTGTTTAGGATTCCTATTTCTAATAAAAGCAAAAATATTGATAAATTTAAAATATTATATTCATGAATTGGTTGATTAAATGCCTTGTTTCTGTTTTGCAGTATGTGCATACACATGGGCAGAAAGTATTAGATTTGCTTTCTTACTAAAATATTTACAACTTTATCTTATTGTGTATTTTAACTATGTTATGGGAAAATAGCAATTGTTTATCTGAAATATAATTATCTTAGATATATACCAATGAGATAGTTATTGACCCAAAGGAATATCTCACATTAAACTTTAGGTTTTAGTAAAGTCTCAAAATGATACCCTTCTGTGTTATTTAGAAATTATATTATTTACAAAAGTACATAATTTGCTAATTTAAGATCCCATAAGTAAATATTTCCAGTTGCTCATTAAAACAAATACTTTACTTTCTATAAAGGGAAATATACATGATAATATACAAATATATGGATTAAATCAAATTATATTTGTATTTATTATCTATTTACATATATCTAGCATTATATTGGTGGTTTTGCCAAAAACATTCAGAAAATATATGTAATATTTTTTGTTACTGTTCTTTTAAAAATAAAATAATCATTTATTACTTGTTTATTTTTTCTTTCATCCTCGTGTTTAAGTGTATCAATTTGAATAATTGTTTATGGAATGTTATGGAATATTTAGAATATGTAATGTTTTAGTAAAAATTAGAAGTTGGATGGAACACACACACGCACACACCCCTCCTACATTTAGATTTGAGAAATAATTCAGCAACATCACTGTAAGCAATACGTGGAGTGTACCTTTGTCCCTGAGTCTAGTCTAAACATTTTCGTAATACAAAAAAAAAAAAAATTATCTGGACTTTTTCAGTGTGATCTACGCCAAGAAATCAAGGAAAGTGATAAAAGCTGGAAGGGAGAGTGTGCATTAGTGAATATTTATATTGGCAAGACCTGAAAATTTTATAGAAGTAAAACAAACACAGTGGTTGCTTATTTCTGAGAGGAAATCGACCTCACTGAATTTCTTTCAGGAAAACATTATTGCCCAAAATGATATAAATCTCAATTGTTATCTCTAACAAATTAACTTGAAATGCCGGCAATGCCAAGGAGCTGCATTAAGTTTTCTCTTGTTTACTTTTTCCTAATCACCATAAAAATCCTTAGTGAAACAATTATTCTTAAAACAATCAGAACAATATATCTCTATAAAGCAGAAAATCGATTTAACAACAAAACCAGATTTATCTCTATTGATCAAGAGGCATTCAGTGTAATTTTAGTGAATTATGCCTGGCTTTCATTCCCTAGCAGAAATTTTTCAGTGATGCTCGAAAGGCAGATTGCAAACTACTGCATAATCTTTTGCATGCTGGTTACCTGCTATCTTTATTGCTGCTTTAGAAAACAAACAAACAAACTAACAAAACATATACAGGAGACCGAACAAAATATTTATTTTCTATTACATGAAATAGTATTACTATTGTGTGTGACTTAGTTAATAGTACTCACCTAGGAAACTGATGTCATTTTTTTCAATTCATTAGTAAAGAAATCAGGTCTTTATAAAGGATTCAGTGTTAAAGAAACAAATCCAAGTTCATCTTATGAGAACAGAATTAGAAAGCTTAAGAAGTAACATAATTTTTTCTTCTTGAATAAGAGTAATTTTTAAAGACATTATTAACACTTTCATATCTGAAACTTCCCAAGCAAGAATGGAACAAAAAAGAATCAGAGGCAGATGAAGAAAATTTAGTTATGCTTTGCCGTAGGTCCTATAAATTGTGTATATCATTTTGAGAAAAATATAAAAAGGTGAATGTTCTAAAAATATCTTAGAGACCACATTTGTTGTTGTTCACTTAAACACTTGGGTGAATGAATCATATTGGCTCAAATCTCTTTCAACAATCATGAAAATATATAAATGCATTTTGTCAATGTAGTCTTAGGATATTTCTTCCTATCAAATATTGTACATTTTCTCCTCCTGGAAACACTAGGAAAGTTTATAAATAAAGCAGCCCTTATTTAGAAAAAATGTAATTAAGAAATTCATATTTATGTAATAAGTTTAAATAAGAAATATACCTTTATACATTTATAAACACACATAACTGAAAGATACTTCTTTATAAATCTTAAAATTGCATTTTAATAAACAAATAAAATAATGTTACTCAATCAGTAGATAATAATTGCTTTTTCTTATTTTATAAATTATAATTCTTAACTTTTATTATAAATAATATAATCTGCCTGCTAAATCAAAAGGATAGTAATAATATGATTAAGATACCAATGTGAAACACTAACTCATTTTACTATTTTAAAAATTTGGATTCACAAGTTCAGGTCAGTTAAGTTGATGTTGTCATGTATTCCTAATATAAAGTCCATGTTCCATGGCTGTTCAAAAATATAAAGTAACTTTATTTTGTTACATTAATGATAGCTTAATTGCTGTCTTCCACCACACTGAAAGACCTTGGTGGGGTTTTGTGCATTCGTGCCAAGGAGTGTTGATATTGGAAACTGTTATATGCAATTCTAACTAAATTTATAAAAAGCTTTATTGACATAAGTAAGATTCTAACATCAAAGCAAAACAGTTTATGAAATATAAGAAAAGAAGAATTTTAATTCCTAACATTGAAGTAATATTCTACTGTAATAATTCAATAATCACCTTTTTTAAGCCACCAGCTCTTAATTAAAGCAAAATAAACAGAATAAATGAGTTTAGAATATTAAATATATAAAATATTTCTATTGAAATTTGATATTCATGAGTCACCTAGACTTGCAAGAATAAAATTGATAGTATAAATCTAGGCTGATTATAATCATATTTATAACTTGTCACTCTTTGTTTCAAGTCTAATAACACTAATATGATTGTATTAGAGTATTCACTAGGATATTGAGCTCTAACTTTCAAATTGGACAAGTAAAACTTTTAGCAAATCAATGTTCAATTAGTTTTCATATAAGTATTCTAGGACTTCATATTTTAGTGATGGTTTTCCCATTATATCATGCAGTTTTATGATTTCATAGTAAGCTAAGCATCATCAAATATAAGTAAACTGGTCTGCTTGTATACATTATGTTTCTTTGAAAGAAATTGAAAATACCTAGAGCTTTTAATAAAAGAGGTAGTTTTTAAACTGAATTTTAATAAACCAATAAAATAATGTTATTGTTCAATAGGTAATAATTGCCTTTATATAAACTCAAAAATATTGTTTAGAGTGATTAATATACAATGCTCCATTATGCATCTGGGAGTGTTGATGCATAATTTTTAGTTCTAATGTTATTATGTAATTGAGAGAACATGTTCATTTGCTCTAATAACTACTAAGATGCACTTAATAAAATGAAATGTAATAATACTTGTAATTTAATCTATTCATGGAAGTAATTTTAAAAGTCTACCACTCTCCTTAATGTGGATAACATTCATAATTTATAAAGTGTTGTGATGCAGAATTGACAATGCCATTGTTTTTTACACTTTGAGATGATTCTGCAGCCTTCATATCATCTGCATACCAACCTCAGGATTATCAAGGGCAAACAAAAGATAATTAACACCAGAAACAGGCAAATGCAGGAGCTATCGACTGAGGTTCTCATTTAATGCAAGACTTCTGAAAACCAGAAAATGAAATAACTATAGAAGAGCTTGTCTCTGAAAAAAATATTTCAATATTCTATTCTTTATATAAACCTTCCCCTCACACACCCCAGTTCGTAGAGGTAACTTCACTGACAGCGTGGTCTCAAGGTGATGTAGTTACAATCTATAATAGAGTTAGCAAAGGTCATTTTTTAAAAAGTGAATTTCAAATTCTATATTTTATCATTGTAGTTTCTTTAATACCAGTTATAATCATGGGTTTATTTATAATGTGTGTATAAGAATAGAAAATAGAATAGAAAATAAACTACTGCTGTAATAACTTCTATTATGTTTTCCATTTACTAACTAGAGTACAATAAAAAGGAATTTTATGCAATTAAATTGATTATTTTGATCTTAGTCACAGGTTATATACCATTATATACAGATATTACAATGTGTTTAAGTGATGATTCCAATTCACCAAAATCTTATTTATATAAAATTATAGTACTGGCAGAGAATATGCTGTGTTAACCTTGATTATATCACAATCTTACTACTTAAGTGAAATTATTTATATCTTCCCAACTAAGCACCCTTTAACTTTTCATAAATCATCACTATTAGTATGATTCACATGTAGGGCTATTTTCACTTTATGGTACTATATAGGGCAATCATTAAACATTTTAAAAATTGAACTTTTAAAGTTCTAGAATAATAATTGTAAAATTATGTTTGAAATAAAGTGGTTTCCTAACAAATTTATAGGGTTAAAGGCTTTTTTAAATGTTAGGCTTCTCTGATAAAGTATTAGTGATTAATAGTTTTATCTGAAGTGAGTAAGTTAGTGACAAACCTCAGAGCTTACAATCATAAAAAGAATCATATTGGAACATGTTATTTTACCACATGGATTTTTAAATAACATGTATAATTACAATGTAAGTCTTCCGGAAATAATTATGCATTGTGGCACTCTGATGTAACAGAGTTGCTAGTTCATCTCCCAAAAACCATTATTAAGTATATATTCCATAAAACCTCTGCATTGGCAACATGATTGAGAATACCTTATTTCCTTTAGAGTTCATTTTTTTCTTGTTTTCTACTGATACCAACTATCTGCACAACTTTCAAAAGGTGTCAAAAGAGATTAATCTCACTTATAGTTTGATTCAGTTCTACATAGAACTTGAGTTAATTGTGCTATATGATTACACATTAAAATATCAAGTCATTGTTTATAAAAGAATATGCAGTTTAAAATAAAATAAATGTTTCTTATACCACATGATTGTTAACAGAAATATTTTCGTCATATCTCCAGTTTCTTTCCATCAGCTCCTTCCCTCCCCATAAATTATTCCTGTTGTTATGTCCTAGGGCCCCATCTTTGGTTTTCTGCTTACTCAACCACATCTTCTCACACATCCCATTTAATGACCACAGAAAACCCAATCTTCAGTTACCATCTAATGTCCTGGAACTTTGTTCTAAAATTTGGGCCTAATAAGTATTTTCATCTAAGTGTTCTCTAAAATGAACATGTATAAAATATCTACCATTTCCCTTCACTTTTACCACAGTCTAACCAGTGACATAAGCCAAGAATCTATGAGTCATCCTAGATTTCTCTTTATTCTTTATTTAATCAATGAAAAAGTCCCGCTATTCTGTATTAAAGGCATTCTCAGAATGCCATCTCGTCATTCCCACTGCTACTTATTTAGTATTGGCCATCACCGTTTTTGACTACCTACTTGTTCTTTCTATCTAAAATTTCAGCCTTCCCAATTAATCCTCTAAATCAGGATCAAACCTTTCCTGGAAAGGCCAGATAGGAAATATTTCAGACTATGCATCCATACAGTCTCTTTCGCAACTACTCAACTTTGTAGTGCCAGCTAGAAAACAACCATTAACACTTGTAAAAAGATAGATGTGGCATGCTCCAATAAAACTTTTGCCAAAAAGGCAGGTGGGTTATAGTTTCCTGAATCCAGCTCTAAGTTGCCCCCAGAGCAAAATTTCTAAATGACATATCAGATCCCATGGCTAGTTTATTTATTCATTACTTTTCATCACTTGCAGAAAAAGAAATCCAGCCTCCTTAGCATGATATAAAAGAATCTCTGTTTTTCACTGCTACTCCCCACTCTGCACCTACATACTTCATATTTGTTAATTCCCATCAATTTGCAGTTCCCTGGATCATCATTCTCTAGTCTTTGTGTCTTTGCACAAGCTATGTCCATTATATGAGATACATGAATATTTTTTATGCCATTGCCCCTGCTTTTAAAGTCAGGACTAGAACCATGTTTCATTCACCATTGTATCCCCAGTGTCTGGTCCAATGCCTGCAAGTAGTTTGTTGAATGACTAAATGATTGACTAAGCACATGTGATTGTATAAAATACATGGATTGTTATGAACTATTTTTGTTCATTTTTATTTCAGCCTCTCAATTAACACTCCCTTTTCAACTATGTAGTCAGGGACAGTAGTTCGCATGTTAGATTTGGACATTGACCACTCCACTAAAAAACAGAGTTGCTTGGCCTCATGAATATAGAATGACCTTTACTTGATATTTAGTATTTTATTTATATGAATAAGGTTAAAAAAATGGAAGATAAAAGATTGAGGAAGGGGGAGCAAGAGAGCCATTTTACAAGTTGCCAAGCTATGTCACTTCTGTCCCTCTGAATAAATATTTGTGTTTGTGTATATGTATAAATATATATGTACACATTTACCGTGCATACCTGATAGATTTTTCAAAAACTAATAATATAAGTGTGATACTAAAACAGTGCATTATTTGACCTCCTTTGAAGACAGAAATATTACTTGAGGATATTTAGTGTCATGGGTTGATCATTATAAATTTAAGTCATAGAATTATAGATGTGAGGAAGTGCTGGGTAATACAGAATTCTGGGCAAATGAACACTCAGTGGCTGAAAGTAGACTATTCTGGGAATATTACAAATACACCAATCCCTGTATTAACTGATTTCTTTTCCTAAAATGCTCTTCTTAGTAAAAACCAAGCATACTGTTGTCTTTGCATATAATTCCAGATAATGTGAGTTAATAATTTAGTCATTAAGATCTATGATATGAAGTCCTCATTAAAGAACATAGGCTAAATTACTGTCAGAAAATACCTTCACACTTGAGCAAAATGCAGACCTATTATTCATTAATATACAAAGTATATATTGTCAAGTGATATTCTATAAGTAATTTCTTATTAATGTATAAATGTTTACTTAAAACGTTATTACATATAGATCTATTAGTAAATTTAAAGACCTGTAAATTTAGCTATGTAGCCCAAGCAGAGTGACTCAGTGGTGACTTGAACAGCTTTCTTAAGATAAATAACCACAAAGTGGCGGGGGGGGCGGTGGGAGGTTGGGGTACCAGGTTGTGGGTATTATAGAGGGCACAGCTTGCATGGAGCACTGGGTGTGGTGAAAAAATAATGAATACTGTTTTTCTGAAAATAAATAAATTGGGGGAAAAAAAAGTTGGACAGGAAGATTATGGTGACTTTTACTTTGCTTATTGACATTTTTCTTCTTTTTTTTTTTCAATAAACCACCTTCTGTGAAATGGTCTTAAAACATTTAATACAACAAAATACTTGATCAAGGAAAAAAAAAGATAAATAACCACAGATTCTATCACTTAATCATACATTTGACTATATCAAGTAAATTGAACTCCTCTTTTAATATTGTACTGATCAGCATGAGTCTAAGTCAAGACATAACAAGGTACATAACTGGTTTAACTATCTCTGATAAAGTGACTTATAAGTGTACTGATATGACTGAATGGAAATATTTAACTAAGTTTAAAGCTACGGTTTTCTTGATTTACTTGAAAAAAATTTTAGTCAAGGAGATTTTAATTACATATATACTTGAGTTACCTTTTAAAATGTATTGTGGCACTTAAATATGGCCACACATTCTTTGACACATCTCCCTGCAAGAGGTGGGTCTATTTTCTCTCTCTTGGAATCTGGGCTGGTCTGTGACTGCTTTGATCAAGAGAGTATGTGGGAAATGATGCAATGTCATTTCTTGGACAAGCCCTAAAAGGGACTCACGTTCCATCTTGGTTTCTTAGAGGCTCATGCTGCTATGTAGGAAGTCCAGTGTTATGTAAGACGTTCATGCTGCAGACACCATGTGGAGAGGCAGCGGGAATACCTCGAGTGGGAGAGTGGTGCTGATGAGTTCAGCCCTCAACAAGGTTACAGGGAAGTAAAGACCAGATCAGCTACTGGCAGAATACAACTAAATGACCTCAGTGATGACAGTGGAGCACAAGAATTGCTCAGCTGAGACCTATCAAAATTTGTGACCCACACAATCATGAGATACGATAAAATAGTATTTTGAACTCACATGTTATATAGCAATAGATAACATGAAACAGACATGTAAGCATCCTAAATACACAAATCATACTTTATAAGTAATGACTGAAATTATAGGATTAAATACTACAAAATGACTTTTATCCATGTAGTTCATGTAATAAATGGCTTTATCTTAGTCCAGAACAACCTCATTTCTCTATTTTAAGAAATCAAAGAATTTGGATGAATAATAATAGTTATTTAACTGTTATTTGCATGATCTTTTTACTTAAAATGAAGATTCTATTTAAAAAAATCAAATTTAGGGGTGCCTGGGTGGCTCAGTGGGTTAAAGCCTCTGCCTTTGGCTCAGGTCATGATCCCAGGGTCCTGGGATCGAGCCCTGCATCAGGCTCTCTGCTCCATGGGGAGTCTGCTTCTTCCTCTCTCTCTCTCTCTGCCTGCCTCTCTGCCTACTTGTGATCTCTCTCTGTCAAATAAATTTAAAAAAGAAAAAAGAAAAGAAAAAAAAAACAAGTTTAGTATATTTTATTTATTTAGAGCTTTTTCTACACTGAGCTTTTGGTGTAAACTCTCTTACCAAAATGATTCATATATTCCCCCTAAATTAGGCAAGTATCATTATTTTCATTATAGATATAGGAAAACAGGGATTTGGAGAGGAAATAGCTTGCTTCAGCAAAGTGAGCCACCCCATTCTAGAATCCCATTTTCAGAATTCATATTCATTTCTCTTTTAACATCATCTACATTGTCTCTGGTATCAGGCAGCCTATGCATGAAACTTCTGTGCCAACACTTTATGTAAAGCCTGGTAACATCTCTCAGGAGATAAAGAGTTTCCTTCATGGATTAACTCACAAGATTTCTTACAGTTCTAGGAATTTTCTGTCTCTCCAGAGGACACTTCTTGTTTTATATAATTTTAATGCTGATATATTAACATATAGGACTGTTCTAAGGCTAATTATCAGGGATTTCGAAATAGTAACTTAGTGTTTGTAAGCACGGTATTTACATTTTATTTCTGTGTTTACCGATTGTGAATTTCAGGATATCAGAAGTTGGGCCTGATTTTCTTCATTAGTTTTCTTTTAAGCACCATTACACCCTCTGTACTATATTTATACACACAAAAATCAGCCAGTGTGGGAATCAGTCAACTACAGACACAGGTTGTTTTACTGTTACAGACCTATGCTATAAATTCATATCATCATCCAATTTTCTTCTTGGGTTCTTTTCATTTTTTCCCTTAAAAATTCCTCCTAATATCCCTAATTATTCCCACTGTACCAATATTTTTAGAAAGTGATATTCTTTCTCATTGTTCATATTCCTTAAATATCCATGAATTATCATCTCTACCTCTAAGCACTGCTTCGCCATGTTCTATCAAGTGAGATCATGTAAGCTTTCTTCATTAATTACTGTCACCTTTTCTCTTAATCGTTTTGAATTTTTGAAACTTTCTTTAATTTGCCTTCTTAAATTGGGATACCTAAAATTAAACATGCTATTCAGCGAGTTTTTTTCACTGTAGCCTTATTCATCTCCTTACAGTGTTAATCACACGATTATTTATCTTTTTTAGGGTTTTCATTTTCAGTCACGTCCTAGTTATGATACATTCAAAATAATTTAAATTCTATAGTTGAGGTATAAGCCTTCAATTCCATATTAACTCTTTGAATGATAAATCTTATGTGTGCTAAGACACCAGTAAAATAAATGTTTATGTAACAAAGAATCAGATTTCTAAGAAATCTGAGAAATAGCTTACGTGAAGTTTTCTGAAATAATGGTTTATGAGTTATTGGACAATGGATTGCATGTCGGGTCACTGGCTTATTTCAGTCCTAGAGAAGTCACTTTTTTGTGTGTTACCAGAGAACATATACATTTTAAAACTGAACTCTTTCTTGTGGTAATATGAATGCTTGTGCTTTGGCTAATGTATATAATTTTCCCTCTCCTCAAGATAATAATGGCAAAAGCAAAATAGTGGTCCTAACTGAATAACATTATAAGCAAAATCAAGTACAGAAGCAGTTTTCTAACTGTCATGAGGGCAAGTAATACTTCTAGTCATCATTCTGTAAAATTTTGTACCTGTGCACTTTGTCACTTTGCTATTCTTTCATTTTAAGCTATTTCTTTAATTTTAAGAATTCGGATATTGCAGTGCTCTTAAATATTTACAAGATGTTGAAAAGCTGGACAGAATTTCATAGTGGGCACAACGGACAAACATTCTATTATCTAGAAAAATAGTGTTTCAGAATATTTGCTGACATCAAAACATTTTTTTTGCCTAAGTATTTTTTAAGCAATTTTGAATTTGGAGAAGTGTTTTCTTTCCTTTCTTTTTCTTTTTATTTCTTTCTTTTTGAAGGCTGGTAATCATTTTGATAAGCAGTGACTACTGTCAAGCACAGAACTACTGAAAAATTCAGAAAGAGAGGTTATAAGACCAAGAAGATATGTTACGAAAACTGAAAGCAACATTTATTAGACTTGAACCAATTAATTAGAATAGAAAACAGATTCTACTTTTTTAGTTTACTGAATCTCATATATAATTGTGGAACTGTGAAAGTAATTAAAGTGACCTCTAGTGAACTAGAAATCTTATTTGTTCATCCCTGGTTCTCCTCAAACTTTTGTATTGACCAGCATAAAAATAGATTCGCATAGGGTATAAATTTCGTAAGGATAGTGACTTTTTAAGAATAAGAGCTAATACTTATTAAGAATTGTTAATTGATTAAGCAGTGTGGTAAGTACTTTCTGTGTATTAACTCATTTAATCATCATAACAACCCTAATTGTCATCATTCTCAATTTATAGATGAAGAAAATGAGACATAGAGAGGTTAAGTAACATCTTCCTGTCTAACTGTGAGTAATGTGTAGAGCTGGTAATTAAACCCAGGTGGTCTGGCTTTAGTCTGTTTTAATTACTCTAGTGATTTTTAAAAGTTGAGGGTACATCAGATCACTTTAAGGGCTGGTTAGAACACAGATTTCTGGGCTCCCCACCCCCACCCTGGCCAGAGTTTCTGATTAGTATGTCTGGAGAGAGGACCAAAGCTCTGTATTTCTCTTAAGTCCCCAGGTAATTATGACGTCTCTGGTCCAGAGACCACACTTTGGGAACCACTGCATTACACTATACCACCTCTTAGGAATTATTCTTGACAAGCCAGATAGCATATAATTTTAGGTTCTATGAAATTTTGCTTTAAGGACTTTTAATATTTACCTTGATCAAAGCAAATAATAGATCGACTTACAGTAATGGTATGTTATAATTAAGCTAGCTATTAGGAAAAGCAAGCAGACACAAATTCATTCATTCAATGATCATTTATTTAATTGCCAATCATGGGTTTAGGGGCCTGAAATATAATGATGGAAAATTTATTGACCTTGCTCCCAAGAAATTCACTTTAGGGAGACATACAAACGAACACTTCAAAAGTCGTGTGATAAGTGTTGCAGGGATGAGGCAAGGAGGTATGAATTTAAAGGGTAAGAAGCAGCTTCCCAGGGAAGAGTTTTTGAGTTGTCTTAACAGTGGTGCAATTTCTAGTGTACAGGGCATACACAAAGTTATAGAGATGAGAAAGGACATGTTGAATATTGGAAATTATTAAGAATCTGGTTGACTGCAGTTCAGGGCTGAAGCAAATGGGTGGGAGGCTGAGTAAAGGCTAGTTAACATGAATATGTAGACATTTATTAAAGTATGATGACTTTGGATGAAAAGTTAGTGAGAGGTTTTAAGCA